>NW_027463604.1:0-81202 GCF_050947455.1 Rhinoderma darwinii
ATGTACGGAAGAACCCCGGCAGGCATCTGCCAATAAAAAGGGTAAATTTTTGGAGGGCTTTTGAAAAGTCATTGCTTGTTGCTTTTACATCCATCTATGGAAGAACCCCGGCAGGCATCTGCCAAAAAAAGCGTCAATTTTAGGAGGGCTTGTGAAAAGTCATTGCTTGTTGCTTTTACATCCATCTATGGAAGAACCCCGGCAGGCATCTGCCAAAAAAAGCGTCAATTTTTGGAGGGCTTGTGAAAAGCCATTGCTTGTTGCTTTTACATCCATGTATGGAAGAACCCCGGAACGTATCTGCCAATAAAAAGTGTAAATTTTTGGAGGGCTTTTGAAAAGTCATTGCTTGTTGCTTTTACATCCATCTATGGAAGAACCCCGGCAGGCATCTGCCAAAAAAAGCGTACATTTTTGGAGGGCTTGTGAAAAGCCATTGCTTGTTGCTTTTACATCCATGTATGGAAGAACCCCGGCAGGCATCTGCCAAAAAAAAGGGTCAATTTTTGGAGGGCTTGTGAAAAGTCATTGCTTGTTGCTTTTACATCCATGTATGGAAGAACCCCGGCAGGCATCTGCCAATAAAAAGAGTAAATTTTTGGAGGGCTTGTGAAAAGTCATTGCTTGTTGCTTTTACATCCATGTATGGAAGAACCCCGGCAGGCATCTGCCAAAAAAAAAGGGTCAATATTTGGAGGGCTTGTGAAAAGTCATTGCTTGTTGCTTTTACATCCATGTATGGAAGAACCCCGGCAGGCATCTGCCAATAAAAAGAGTAAATTTTTGGAGGGCTTGTGAAAAGCCATTGCTTGTTGCTTTTACATCCATGTATGGAAGAACCCCGGCAGGCATCTGCCAAAAAAAAGGGTCAATTTTTGGAGGGCTTGTGAAAAGTCATTGCTTGTTGCTTTTACATCCATCTATGGAAGAACCCCGGCAGGTATCTGCCAAAAAAAAGGGTCAATTTTTGGAGGGCTTGTGAAAAGCCATTGCTTGTTGCTTTTACATCCATCTATGGAAGAACCCCGGCAGGTATCTGCCAAAAAAAGGGTCAATTTTTGGAGGGCTTGTGAAAAGCCATTGCTTGTTGCTTTTACATCCATCTATGGAAGAACCCCGGCAGGCATCTGCCAAAAAAAGGGTCAATTTTTGGAGGGCTTGTGAAAAGCCATTGCTTGTTGCTTTTACATCCATCTATGGAAGAACCCCGGCAGGCATCTGCCAAAAAAAGCGTACATTTTTGGAGGGCTTGTGAAAAGCCATTGCTTGTTGCTTTTACATCCATGTATGGAAGAACCCCGGCAGGCATCTGCCAAAAAAAAGGGTCAGTTTTTGGAGGGCTTGTGAAAAGCCATTGCTTGTTGCTTTTACATCCATGTATGGAAGAACCCCGGCAGGCATCTGCCAAAAAAAGCGTCAATTTTTGGAGGGCTTGTGAAAAGCCATTGCTTGTTGCTTTTATATCCATCTATGGAAGAACCCCGGCAGGTATCTGCCAAAAAAAGGGTCAATTTTTGGAGGGCTTGTGAAAAGCCATTGCTTGTTGCTTTTACATCCATCTATGGAAGAACCCCGGCAGGCATCTGCCAAAAAAAGGGTCAATTTTTGGAGCGCTTGTGAAAAGCCATTGCTTGTTGCTTTTACATCCATGTATGGAAGAACCCCGGCAGGCATCTGCCAAAAAAAGCGTACATTTTTGGAGGGCTTGTGAAAAGCCATTGCTTGTTGCTTTTACATCCATGTATGGAAGAACCCCGGCAGGCATCTGCCAAAAAAAGGGTCAATTTTTGGAGGGCTTGTGAAAAGTCATTGCTTGTTGCTTTTACATCCATGTATGGAAGAACCCCGGCAGGCATCTGCCAAAAAAAAAGCGTCAATTTTGGAGGGCTTGTGAAAAGCCATTGCTTGTTGCTTTTACATCCATGTATGGAAGAACCCCGGCAGGCATCTGCCAAAAAAAAGCGTCAATTTTTGGAGGGCTTGTGAAAAGCCATTGCTTGTTGCTTTTACATCGATGTATGGAAGAACCCCGGCAGGCATCTGCCAATAAAAAGGGTCAATTTTTGGAGGGCTTGTGACAAGCCATTGCTTGTTGCTTTTACATCAATGTACGGAAGAACCCCGGCAGGCATCTGCCAATAAAAAGGGTAAATTTTTGGAGGGATTGTGAAAAGCCATTGCTTGTTGCTTTTACATCCATGTATGGAAGAACCCCGGCAGGTATCTGCCAATAAAATGAGTAAATTTTTGGAGGGCTTTTGAAAAGTCATTGCTTGTTGCTTTTACATCCATCTATGGAAGAACCCCGGCAGGCATCTGCCAAAAAAGCGTAAATTTTAGGAGGGCTTGTGAAAAGTCATTGCTTGTTGCTTTTACATCCATCTATGGAAGAACCCCGGCAGGCATCTGCCAAAAAAAGCGTCAATTTTTGGAGGGCTTGTGAAAAGCCATTGCTTGTTGCTTTTACATCCATGTATGGAAGAACCCCGGCAGGCATCTGCCAAAAAAAAGGGTAAATTTTTGGAGGGCTTGTGAAAAGCCATTGCTTGTTGCTTTTACATCGATGTATTGAAGAACCCCGGCAGGCATCTGCCAATAAAAAGAGTACATTTTTGGAGGGCTTGTGAAAAGTCATTGCTTGTTGCTTTTACATCCATGTATGGAAGAACCCCGGTAGGCATCTGCCAAAAAAAAGGGTCAATTTTTGGAGGGCTTGTGAAAAGTCATTGCTTGTTGCTTTTACATCCATCTATGGAAGAACCCCGGCAGGTATCTGCCAAAAAAAAGGGTCAATTTTTGGAGGGCTTGTGAAAAGCCATTGCTTGTTGCTTTTACATCCATCTATGGAAGAACCCCGGCAGGTATCTGCCAAAAAAAGGGTCAATTTTTGGAGGGCTTGTGAAAAGCCATTGCTTGTTGCTTTTACATCCATCTATGGAAGAACCCCGGCAGGCATCTGCCAAAAAAAGGGTCAATTTTTGGAGGGCTTGTGAAAAGCCATTGCTTGTTGCTTTTACATCCATCTATGGAAGAACCCCGGCAGGCATCTGCCAAAAAAAGCGTACATTTTTGGAGGGCTTGTGAAAAGCCATTGCTTGTTGCTTTTACATCCATGTATGGAAGAACCCCGGCAGGCATCTGCCAAAAAAAAGGGTCAGTTTTTGGAGGGCTTGTGAAAAGCCATTGCTTGTTGCTTTTACATCCATGTATGGAAGAACCCCGGCAGGCATCTGCCAAAAAAGCGTCAATTTTTGGAGGGCTTGTGAAAAGCCATTGCTTGTTGCTTTTATATCCATCTATGGAAGAACCCCGGCAGGTATCTGCCAAAAAAAGGGTCAATTTTTGGAGGGCTTGTGAAAAGCCATTGCTTGTTGCTTTTACATCCATCTATGGAAGAACCCCGGCAGGCATCTGCCAAAAAAAGGGTCAATTTTTGGAGGGCTTGTGAAAAGCCATTGCTTGTTGCTTTTACATCCATCTATGGAAGAACCCCGGCAGGCATCTGCCAAAAAAAGCGTACATTTTTGGAGGGCTTGTGAAAAGCCATTGCTTGTTGCTTTTACATCCATGTATGGAAGAACCCCGGCAGGCATCTGCCAAAAAAAAGGGTCAATTTTTGGAGGCTTGTGAAAAGCCATTGCTTGTTGCTTTTACATCCATGTATGGAAGAACCCCGGCAGGCATCTGCCAAAAAAAGCGTCAATTTTTGGAGGGCTTGTGAAAAGTCATTGCTTGTTGCTTTTACATCCATGTATGGAAGAACCCCGGCAGGCATCTGCCAAAAAAAGGGTCAATTTTTGGAGGGCTTGTGAAAAGTCATTGCTTGTTGCTTTTACATCCATGTATGGAAGAACCCCGGCAGGCATCTGCCAAAAAAAAGCGTCAATTTTTGGAGGGCTTGTGAAAAGCCATTGCTTGTTGCTTTTACATCCATGTATGGAAGAACCCCGGCAGGCATCTGCCAAAAAAAAAGCGTCAATTTTTGGAGGGCTTTGTGAAAAGCCATTGCTTGTTGCTTTTACATCGATGTATGGAAGAACCCCGGCAGGCATCTGCCAATAAAAAGGGTCAATTTTGGAGGGCTTGTGACAAGCCATTGCTTGTTGCTTTTACATCAATGTACGGAAGAACCCCGGCAGGCATCTGCCAATAAAAAGGGTAAATTTTTGGAGGGATTGTGAAAAGCCATTGCTTGTTGCTTTTACATCCATGTATGGAAGAACCCCGGCAGGTATCTGCCAATAAAATGAGTAAATTTTTGGAGGGCTTTTGAAAAGTCATTGCTTGTTGCTTTTACATCCATCTATGGAAGAACCCCGGCAGGCATCTGCCAAAAAAAGCGTACATTTTTGGAGGGCTTGTGAAAAGCCATTGCTTGTTGCTTTTACATCCATGTATGGAAGAACCCCGGCAGGCATCTGCCAAAAAAAAGGGTCAATTTTTGGAGGGCTTGTGAAAAGTCATTGCTTGTTGCTTTTACATCCATGTATGGAAGAACCCCGGCAGGCATCTGCCAATAAAAAGAGTAAATTTTTGGAGGGCTTGTGAAAAGTCATTGCTTGTTGCTTTTACATCCATGTATGGAAGAACCCCGGCAGGCATCTGCCAAAAAAAAGGGTCAATTTTTGGAGGGCTTGTGAAAAGTCATTGCTTGTTGCTTTTACATCCATGTATGGAAGAACCCCGGCAGGCATCTGCCAATAAAAAGAGTAAATTTTTGGAGGGCTTGTGAAAAGTCATTGCTTGTTGCTTTTACATCCATGTATGGAAGAACCCCGGCAGGCATCTGCCAAAAAAAGGGTCAATTTTTGGAGGGCTTGTGAAAAGTCATTGCTTGTTGCTTTTACATCCATGTATGGAAGAACCCCGGCAGGCATCTGCCAATAAAAAGAGTAAATTTTTGGAGGGCTTGTGAAAAGCCATTGCTTGTTGCTTTTACATCCATGTATGGAAGAACCCCGGCAGGCATCTGCCAAAAAAAAGGGTCAATTTTTGGAGGGCTTGTGAAAAGTCATTGCTTGTTGCTTTTACATCCATCTATGGAAGAACCCCGGCAGGCATCTGCCAAAAAAAGCGTCAATTTTTGGAGGGCTTGTGAAAAGCCATTGCTTGTTGCTTTTACATCGATGTATGGAAGAACCCCGGCAGGCATCTGCCAATAAAAAGGGTCAATTTTTGGAGGGCTTGTGACAAGCCATTGCTTGTTGCTTTTACATCCATGTACGGAAGAACCCCGGCAGGCATCTGCCAATAAAAAGGGTAAATTTTTGGAGGGATTGTGAAAAGCCATTGCTTGTTGCTTTTACATCCATGTATGGAAGAACCCCGGCAGGTATCTGCCAATAAAATGAGTAAATTTTTGGAGGGCTTTTGAAAAGTCATTGCTTGTTGCTTTTACATCCATCTATGGAAGAACCCCGGCAGGCATCTGCCAAAAAAAGCGTAAATTTTAGGAGGGCTTGTGAAAAGTCATTGCTTGTTGCTTTTACATCCATCTATGGAAGAACCCCGGCAGGCATCTGCCAAAAAAAGCGTCAATTTTTGGAGGGCTTGTGAAAAGCCATTGCTTGTTGCTTTTACATCCATGTATGGAAGAACCCCGGCAGGCATCTGCCAAAAAAAAGGGTCAATTTTTGGAGGGCTTGTGAAAAGCCATTGCTTGTTGCTCTTACATCCATGTATGGAAGAACCCCGGCAGGCATCTGCCAAAAAAAAGGGTCAATTTTTGGAGGGCTTGTGAAAAGCCATTGCTTGTTGCTTTTACATCCATCTATGGAAGAACCCCGGCAGGCATCTGCAAAAAAAAAGGGTCAATTTTTGGAGGGCTTGTGAAAAGTCATTGCTTGTTGCTTTTACATCCATGTATGGAAGAACCCCGGCACGTATCTGCCAATAAAAAGTGTAAATTTTTGGAGGGCTTTTGAAAAGTCATTGCTTGTTGCTTTTACATCCATCTATGGAAGAACCCCGGCAGGCATCTGCCAAAAAAAGCGTACATTTTTGGAGGGCTTGTGAAAAGCCATTGCTTGTTGCTTTTACATCCATGTATGGAAGAACCCCGGCAGGCATCTGCCAAAAAAAAGGGTCAATTTTTGGAGGGCTTGTGAAAAGTCATTGCTTGTTGCTTTTACATCCATGTATGGAAGAACCCCGGCAGGCATCTGCCAATAAAAAGAGTACATTTTTGGAGGGCTTGTGAAAAGTCATTGCTTGTTGCTTTTACATCCATGTATGGAAGAACCCCGGAAGGCATCTGCCAAAAAAAAGGGTCAATTTTTGGAGGGCTTGTGAAAAGTCATTGCTTGTTGCTTTTACATCCATGTATGGAAGAACCCCGGCAGGCATCTGCCAATAAAAAGAGTAAATTTTTGGAGGGCTTGTGAAAAGTCATTGCTTGTTGCTTTTACATCCATGTATGGAAGAACCCCGGCAGGCATCTGCCAAAAAAAAGGGTCAATTTTTGGAGGGCTTGTGAAAAGTCATTGCTTGTTGCTTTTACATCCATGTATGGAAGAACCCCGGCAGGCATCTGCCAATAAAAAGAGTAAATTTTTGGAGGGCTTGTGAAAAGTCATTGCTTGTTGCTTTTACATCCATGTATGGAAGAACCCCCGGCAGGCATCTGCCAAAAAAAAGGGTCAATTTTTGGAGGGCTTGTGAAAAGCCATTGCTTGTTGCTTTTACATCCATGTATGGAAGAACCCCGGCAGGCATCTGCCAAAAAAAAGCGTCAATTTTTGGAGGGCTTGTGAAAAGCCATTGCTTGTTGCTTTTACATCGATGTATGGAAGAACCCCGGCAGGCATCTGCCAATAAAAAGGGTCAATTTTTGGAGGGCTTGTGACAAGCCATTGCTTGTTGCTTTTACATCAATGTACGGAAGAACCCCGGCAGGCATCTGCCAATAAAAAGGGTAAATTTTTGGAGGGATTGTGAAAAGCCATTGCTTGTTGCTTTTACATCCATGTATGGAAGAACCCCGGCAGGTATCTGCCAATAAAATGAGTAAATTTTTGGAGGGCTTTTGAAAAGTCATTGCTTGTTGCTTTTACATCCATCTATGGAAGAACCCCGGCAGGCATCTGCCAAAAAAAGCGTAAATTTTAGGAGGGCTTGTGAAAAGTCATTGCTTGTTGCTTTTACATCCATCTATGGAAGAACCCCGGCAGGCATCTGCCAAAAAAAAGCGTCAATTTTTGGAGGGCTTGTGAAAAGCCATTGCTTGTTGCTTTTACATCCATGTATGGAAGAACCCCGGCAGGCATCTGCCAAAAAAAAGGGTAAATTTTTGGAGGGCTTGTGAAAAGCCATTGCTTGTTGCTTTTACATCGATGTATTGAAGAACCCCGGCAGGCATCTGCCAATAAAAAGAGTACATTTTTGGAGGGCTTGTGAAAAGTCATTGCTTGTTGCTTTTACATCCATGTATGGAAGAACCCCGGTAGGCATCTGCCAAAAAAAAGGGTCAATTTTTGGAGGGCTTGTGAAAAGTCATTGCTTGTTGCTTTTACATCCATCTATGGAAGAACCCCGGCAGGTATCTGCCAAAAAAAAGGGTCAATTTTTGGAGGGCTTGTGAAAAGCCATTGCTTGTTGCTTTTACATCCATCTATGGAAGAACCCCGGCAGGTATCTGCCAAAAAAAGGGTCAATTTTTGGAGGGCTTGTGAAAAGCCATTGCTTGTTGCTTTTACATCCATCTATGGAAGAACCCCGGCAGGCATCTGCCAAAAAAAGGGTCAATTTTTGGAGGGCTTGTGAAAAGCCATTGCTTGTTGCTTTTACATCCATCTATGGAAGAACCCCGGCAGGCATCTGCCAAAAAAAGCGTACATTTTTGGAGGGCTTGTGAAAAGCCATTGCTTGTTGCTTTTACATCCATGTATGGAAGAACCCCGGCAGGCATCTGCCAAAAAAAAGGGTCAGTTTTTGGAGGGCTTGTGAAAAGCCATTGCTTGTTGCTTTTACATCCATGTATGGAAGAACCCCGGCAGGCATCTGCCAAAAAAAGCGTCAATTTTTGGAGGGCTTGTGAAAAGCCATTGCTTGTTGCTTTTATATCCATCTATGGAAGAACCCCGGCAGGTATCTGCCAAAAAAAGGGTCAATTTTTGGAGGGCTTGTGAAAAGCCATTGCTTGTTGCTTTTACATCCATCTATGGAAGAACCCCGGCAGGCATCTGCCAAAAAAAGGGTCAATTTTTGGAGGGCTTGTGAAAAGCCATTGCTTGTTGCTTTTACATCCATCTATGGAAGAACCCCGGCAGGCATCTGCCAAAAAAAGCGTACATTTTTGGAGGGCTTGTGAAAAGCCATTGCTTGTTGCTTTTACATCCATGTATGGAAGAACCCCGGCAGGCATCTGCCAAAAAAAAGGGTCAATTTTTGGAGGGCTTGTGAAAAGCCATTGCTTGTTGCTTTTACATCCATGTATGGAAGAACCCCGGCAGGCATCTGCCAAAAAAAGCGTCAATTTTTGGAGGGCTTGTGAAAAGTCATTGCTTGTTGCTTTTACATCCATGTATGGAAGAACCCCGGCAGGCATCTGCCAAAAAAAGGGTCAATTTTTGGAGGGCTTGTGAAAAGTCATTGCTTGTTGCTTTTACATCCATGTATGGAAGAACCCCGGCAGGCATCTGCCAAAAAAAAGCGTCAATTTTTGGAGGGCTTGTGAAAAGCCATTGCTTGTTGCTTTTACATCCATGTATGGAAGAACCCCGGCAGGCATCTGCCAAAAAAAAGCGTCAATTTTTGGAGGGCTTGTGAAAAGCCATTGCTTGTTGCTTTTACATCGATGTATGGAAGAACCCCGGCAGGCATCTGCCAATAAAAAGGGTCAATTTTTGGAGGGCTTGTGACAAGCCATTGCTTGTTGCTTTTACATCAATGTACGGAAGAACCCCGGCAGGCATCTGCCAATAAAAAGGGTAAATTTTTGGAGGGATTGTGAAAAGCCATTGCTTGTTGCTTTTACATCCATGTATGGAAGAACCCCGGCAGGTATCTGCCAATAAAATGAGTAAATTTTTGGAGGGCTTTTGAAAAGTCATTGCTTGTTGCTTTTACATCCATCTATGGAAGAACCCCGGCAGGCATCTGCCAAAAAAAGCGTACATTTTTGGAGGGCTTGTGAAAAGCCATTGCTTGTTGCTTTTACATCCATGTATGGAAGAACCCCGGCAGGCATCTGCCAAAAAAAAGGGTCAATTTTTGGAGGGCTTGTGAAAAGTCATTGCTTGTTGCTTTTACATCCATGTATGGAAGAACCCCGGCAGGCATCTGCCAATAAAAAGAGTAAATTTTTGGAGGGCTTGTGAAAAGTCATTGCTTGTTGCTTTTACATCCATGTATGGAAGAACCCCGGCAGGCATCTGCCAAAAAAAAGGGTCAATTTTTGGAGGGCTTGTGAAAAGTCATTGCTTGTTGCTTTTACATCCATGTATGGAAGAACCCCGGCAGGCATCTGCCAATAAAAAGAGTAAATTTTTGGAGGGCTTGTGAAAAGTCATTGCTTGTTGCTTTTACATCCATGTATGGAAGAACCCCGGCAGGCATCTGCCAAAAAAAGGGTCAATTTTTGGAGGGCTTGTGAAAAGTCATTGCTTGTTGCTTTTACATCCATGTATGGAAGAACCCCGGCAGGCATCTGCCAATAAAAAGAGTAAATTTTTGGAGGGCTTGTGAAAAGCCATTGCTTGTTGCTTTTACATCCATGTATGGAAGAACCCCGGCAGGCATCTGCCAAAAAAAAGGGTCAATTTTTGGAGGGCTTGTGAAAAGTCATTGCTTGTTGCTTTTACATCCATCTATGGAAGAACCCCGGCAGGCATCTGCCAAAAAAAGCGTCAATTTTTGGAGGGCTTGTGAAAAGCCATTGCTTGTTGCTTTTACATCGATGTATGGAAGAACCCCGGCAGGCATCTGCCAATAAAAAGGGTCAATTTTTGGAGGGCTTGTGACAAGCCATTGCTTGTTGCTTTTACATCCATGTACGGAAGAACCCCGGCAGGCATCTGCCAATAAAAAGGGTAAATTTTTGGAGGGATTGTGAAAAGCCATTGCTTGTTGCTTTTACATCCATGTATGGAAGAACCCCGGCAGGTATCTGCCAATAAAATGAGTAAATTTTTGGAGGGCTTTTGAAAAGTCATTGCTTGTTGCTTTTACATCCATCTATGGAAGAACCCCGGCAGGCATCTGCCAAAAAAAGCGTAAATTTTAGGAGGGCTTGTGAAAAGTCATTGCTTGTTGCTTTTACATCCATCTATGGAAGAACCCCGGCAGGCATCTGCCAAAAAAAGCGTCAATTTTTGGAGGGCTTGTGAAAAGCCATTGCTTGTTGCTTTTACATCCATGTATGGAAGAACCCCGGCAGGCATCTGCCAAAAAAAAGGGTCAATTTTTGGAGGGCTTGTGAAAAGCCATTGCTTGTTGCTCTTACATCCATGTATGGAAGAACCCCGGCAGGCATCTGCCAAAAAAAAGGGTCAATTTTTGGAGGGCTTGTGAAAAGCCATTGCTTGTTGCTTTTACATCCATCTATGGAAGAACCCCGGCAGGCATCTGCAAAAAAAAAGGGTCAATTTTTGGAGGGCTTGTGAAAAGTCATTGCTTGTTGCTTTTACATCCATGTATGGAAGAACCCCGGCACGTATCTGCCAATAAAAAGTGTAAATTTTTGGAGGGCTTTTGAAAAGTCATTGCTTGTTGCTTTTACATCCATCTATGGAAGAACCCCGGCAGGCATCTGCCAAAAAAAGCGTACATTTTTGGAGGGCTTGTGAAAAGCCATTGCTTGTTGCTTTTACATCCATGTATGGAAGAACCCCGGCAGGCATCTGCCAAAAAAAAGGGTCAATTTTTGGAGGGCTTGTGAAAAGTCATTGCTTGTTGCTTTTACATCCATGTATGGAAGAACCCCGGCAGGCATCTGCCAATAAAAAGAGTACATTTTTGGAGGGCTTGTGAAAAGTCATTGCTTGTTGCTTTTACATCCATGTATGGAAGAACCCCGGAAGGCATCTGCCAAAAAAAAGGGTCAATTTTTGGAGGGCTTGTGAAAAGTCATTGCTTGTTGCTTTTACATCCATGTATGGAAGAACCCCGGCAGGCATCTGCCAATAAAAAGAGTAAATTTTTGGAGGGCTTGTGAAAAGTCATTGCTTGTTGCTTTTACATCCATGTATGGAAGAACCCCGGCAGGCATCTGCCAAAAAAAAGGGTCAATTTTTGGAGGGCTTGTGAAAAGTCATTGCTTGTTGCTTTTACATCCATGTATGGAAGAACCCCGGCAGGCATCTGCCAATAAAAAGAGTAAATTTTTGGAGGGCTTGTGAAAAGTCATTGCTTGTTGCTTTTACATCCATGTATGGAAGAACCCCCGGCAGGCATCTGCCAAAAAAAAGGGTCAATTTTTGGAGGGCTTGTGAAAAGTCATTGCTTGTTGCTTTTACATCCATGTATGGAAGAACCCCGGCAGGCATCTGCCAATAAAAAGAGTAAATTTTTGGAGGGCTTGTGAAAAGCCATTGCTTGTTGCTTTTACATCCATGTATGGAAGAACCCCGGCAGGCATCTGCCAAAAAAAAGGGTCAATTTTTGGAGGGCTTGTGAAAAGTCATTGCTTGTTGCTTTTACATCCATCTATGGAAGAACCCCGGCAGGCATCTGCCAAAAAAAGCGTCAATTTTTGGAGGGCTTGTGAAAAGCCATTGCTTGTTGCTTTTACATCCATGTATGGAAGAACCCCGGCAGGCATCTGCCAATAAAAAGGGTCAATTTTTGGAGGGCTTGTGAAAAGCCATTGCTTGTTGCTTTTACATCCATGTATGGAAGAACCCCGGCAGGCATCTGCCAATAAAAAGGGTCAATTTTTGGAGGGCTTGTCAAAAGCCATTGCTTGTTGCTTTTACATCCATGTATGGAAGAACCCCGGCAGGCATCTGCAAATAAAAATTATCAATTTTTGGAGGGCTTGTGAAAAGCCATTGCTTGTTGCTTTTACATCCATGTATGGAAGAACCCCGGCAGGCATCTGCCAATAAAAAGGGTCAATTTTTGGAGGGCTTGTGAAAAGTCATTGCTTGTTGCTTTTACATCCATCTATGGAAGAACCCCGGCAGGTATCTGCCAAAAAAAAGGGTCAATTTTTGGAGGGCTTGTGAAAAGCCATTGCTTGTTGCTTTTACATCCATCTATGGAAGAACCCCGGCAGGTATCTGCCAAAAAAAGGGTCAATTTTTGGAGGGCTTGTGAAAAGCCATTGCTTGTTGCTTTTACATCCATCTATGGAAGAACCCCGGCAGGCATCTGCCAAAAAAAGCGTACATTTTTGGAGGGCTTGTGAAAAGCCATTGCTTGTTGCTTTTACATCCATGTATGGAAGAACCCCGGCAGGCATCTGCCAAAAAAAAGGGTCAATTTTTGGAGGGCTTGTGAAAAGTCATTGCTTGTTGCTTTTACATCCATGTATGGAAGAACCCCGGCAGGCATCTGCCAATAAAAAGAGTAAATTTTTGGAGGGCTTGTGAAAAGTCATTGCTTGTTGCTTTTACATCCATGTATGGAAGAACCCCGGCAGGCATCTGCCAAAAAAAAGGGTCAATATTTGGAGGGCTTGTGAAAAGTCATTGCTTGTTGCTTTTACATCCATGTATGGAAGAACCCCGGCAGGCATCTGCCAATAAAAAGAGTAAATTTTTGGAGGGCTTGTGAAAAGCCATTGCTTGTTGCTTTTACATCCATGTATGGAAGAACCCCGGCAGGCATCTGCCAAAAAAAAGGGTCAATTTTTGGAGGGCTTGTGAAAAGTCATTGCTTGTTGCTTTTACATCCATCTATGGAAGAACCCCGGCAGGCATCTGCCAAAAAAAGCGTCAATTTTTGGAGGGCTTGTGAAAAGCCATTGCTTGTTGCTTTTACATCCATCTATGGAAGAACCCCGGCAGGCATCTGCCAATAAAAAGGGTCAATTTTTGGAGGGCTTGTGAAAAGCCATTGCTTGTTGCTTTTACATCCATGTATGGAAGAACCCCGGCAGGCATCTGCCAATAAAAAGGGTCAATTTTTGGAGGGCTTGTCAAAAGCCATTGCTTGTTGCTTTTACATCCATGTATGGAAGAACCCCGGCAGGCATCTGCAAATAAAAATTATCAATTTTTGGAGGGCTTGTGAAAAGCCATTGCTTGTTGCTTTTACATCCATGTATGGAAGAACCCCGGCAGGCATCTGCCAATAAAAAGGGTCAATTTTTGGAGGGCTTGTGAAAAGTCATTGCTTGTTGCTTTTACATCCATCTATGGAAGAACCCCGGCAGGCATCTGCCAAAAAAAGCGTAAATTTTTGGAGGGCTTGTGAAAAGCCATTGCTTGTTGCTTTTACATCCATGTATGGAAGAACCCCGGCAGGCATCTGCCAAAAAAAGCGTAAATTTTTGGAGGGCTTGTGAAAAGTCATTGCTTGTTGCTTTTACATCCATGTATGGAAGAACCCCGGCAGGCATCTGCCAAAAAAAGCGTCAATTTTTGGAGGGCTTGTGAAAAGCCATTGCTTGTTGCTTTTACATCGATGTATGGAAGAACCCCGGCAGGCATCTGCCAAAAAAAAGGGTAAATTTTTGGAGGGCTTGTGAAAAGCCATTGCTTGTTGCTTTTACATCGATGTATTGAAGAACCCCGGCAGGCATCTGCCAATAAAAAGAGTACATTTTTGGAGGGCTTGTGAAAAGTCATTGCTTGTTGCTTTTACATCCATGTATGGAAGAACCCCGGTAGGCATCTGCCAAAAAAAAGGGTCAATTTTTGGAGGGCTTGTGAAAAGTCATTGCTTGTTGCTTTTACATCCATCTATGGAAGAACCCCGGCAGGTATCTGCCAAAAAAAAGGGTCAATTTTTGGAGGGCTTGTGAAAAGCCATTGCTTGTTGCTTTTACATCCATCTATGGAAGAACCCCGGCAGGTATCTGCCAAAAAAAGGGTCAATTTTTGGAGGGCTTGTGAAAAGCCATTGCTTGTTGCTTTTACATCCATCTATGGAAGAACCCCGGCAGGCATCTGCCAAAAAAAGGGTCAATTTTTGGAGGGCTTGTGAAAAGCCATTGCTTGTTGCTTTTACATCCATCTATGGAAGAACCCCGGCAGGCATCTGCCAAAAAAAGCGTACATTTTTGGAGGGCTTGTGAAAAGCCATTGCTTGTTGCTTTTACATCCATGTATGGAAGAACCCCGGCAGGCATCTGCCAAAAAAAAGGGTCAGTTTTTGGAGGGCTTGTGAAAAGCCATTGCTTGTTGCTTTTACATCCATGTATGGAAGAACCCCGGCAGGCATCTGCCAAAAAAAGCGTCAATTTTTGGAGGGCTTGTGAAAAGCCATTGCTTGTTGCTTTTATATCCATCTATGGAAGAACCCCGGCAGGTATCTGCCAAAAAAAGGGTCAATTTTTGGAGGGCTTGTGAAAAGCCATTGCTTGTTGCTTTTACATCCATCTATGGAAGAACCCCGGCAGGCATCTGCCAAAAAAAGGGTCAATTTTTGGAGCGCTTGTGAAAAGCCATTGCTTGTTGCTTTTACATCCATGTATGGAAGAACCCCGGCAGGCATCTGCCAAAAAAAGCGTACATTTTTGGAGGGCTTGTGAAAAGCCATTGCTTGTTGCTTTTACATCCATGTATGGAAGAACCCCGGCAGGCATCTGCCAAAAAAAGGGTCAATTTTTGGAGGGCTTGTGAAAAGTCATTGCTTGTTGCTTTTACATCCATGTATGGAAGAACCCCGGCAGGCATCTGCCAAAAAAAAGCGTCAATTTTTGGAGGGCTTGTGAAAAGCCATTGCTTGTTGCTTTTACATCCATGTATGGAAGAACCCCGGCAGGCATCTGCCAAAAAAAAGCGTCAATTTTTGGAGGGCTTGTGAAAAGCCATTGCTTGTTGCTTTTACATCGATGTATGGAAGAACCCCGGCAGGCATCTGCCAATAAAAAGGGTCAATTTTTGGAGGGCTTGTGACAAGCCATTGCTTGTTGCTTTTACATCAATGTACGGAAGAACCCCGGCAGGCATCTGCCAATAAAAAGGGTAAATTTTTGGAGGGATTGTGAAAAGCCATTGCTTGTTGCTTTTACATCCATGTATGGAAGAACCCCGGCAGGTATCTGCCAATAAAATGAGTAAATTTTTGGAGGGCTTTTGAAAAGTCATTGCTTGTTGCTTTTACATCCATCTATGGAAGAACCCCGGCAGGCATCTGCCAAAAAAAGCGTAAATTTTAGGAGGGCTTGTGAAAAGTCATTGCTTGTTGCTTTTACATCCATCTATGGAAGAACCCCGGCAGGCATCTGCCAAAAAAAGCGTCAATTTTTGGAGGGCTTGTGAAAAGCCATTGCTTGTTGCTTTTACATCCATGTATGGAAGAACCCCGGCAGGCATCTGCCAAAAAAAAGGGTAAATTTTTGGAGGGCTTGTGAAAAGCCATTGCTTGTTGCTTTTACATCGATGTATTGAAGAACCCCGGCAGGCATCTGCCAATAAAAAGAGTACATTTTTGGAGGGCTTGTGAAAAGCCATTGCTTGTTGCTTTTACATCCATGTATGGAAGAACCCCGGTAGGCATCTGCCAAAAAAAAGGGTCAATTTTTGGAGGGCTTGTGAAAAGTCATTGCTTGTTGCTTTTACATCCATCTATGGAAGAACCCCGGCAGGTATCTGCCAAAAAAAAGGGTCAATTTTTGGAGGGCTTGTGAAAAGCCATTGCTTGTTGCTTTTACATCCATCTATGGAAGAACCCCGGCAGGTATCTGCCAAAAAAAGGGTCAATTTTTGGAGGGCTTGTGAAAAGCCATTGCTTGTTGCTTTTACATCCATCTATGAAAGAACCCCGGCAGGCATCTGCCAAAAAAAGGGTCAATTTTTGGAGGGCTTGTGAAAAGCCATTGCTTGTTGCTTTTACATCCATCTATGGAAGAACCCCGGCAGGCATCTGCCAAAAAAAGCGTACATTTTTGGAGGGCTTGTGAAAAGCCATTGCTTGTTGCTTTTACATCCATGTATGGAAGAACCCCGGCAGGCATCTGCCAAAAAAAAGGGTCAGTTTTTGGAGGGCTTGTGAAAAGCCATTGCTTGTTGCTTTTACATCCATGTATGGAAGAACCCCGGCAGGCATCTGCCAAAAAAAGCGTCAATTTTTGGAGGGCTTGTGAAAAGCCATTGCTTGTTGCTTTTATATCCATCTATGGAAGAACCCCGGCAGGTATCTGCCAAAAAAAGGGTCAATTTTTGGAGGGCTTGTGAAAAGCCATTGCTTGTTGCTTTTACATCCATCTATGGAAGAACCCCGGCAGGCATCTGCCAAAAAAAGGGTCAATTTTTGGAGGGCTTGTGAAAAGCCATTGCTTGTTGCTTTTACATCCATCTATGGAAGAACCCCGGCAGGCATCTGCCAAAAAAAGCGTACATTTTTGGAGGGCTTGTGAAAAGCCATTGCTTGTTGCTTTTACATCCATGTATGGAAGAACCCCGGCAGGCATCTGCCAAAAAAAAGGGTCAATTTTTGGAGGGCTTGTGAAAAGCCATTGCTTGTTGCTTTTACATCCATGTATGGAAGAACCCCGGCAGGCATCTGCCAAAAAAAGCGTCAATTTTTGGAGGGCTTGTGAAAAGCCATTGCTTGTTGCTTTTACATCCATGTATGGAAGAACCCCGGCAGGCATCTGCCAAAAAAAGGGTCAATTTTTGGAGGGCTTGTGAAAAGCCATTGCTTGTTGCTTTTACATCCATGTATGGAAGAACCCCGGCAGGCATCTGCCAAAAAAAAGGGTCAATTTTTGGAGGGCTTGTGAAAAGCCATTGCTTGTTGCTTTTACATCCATGTATGGAAGAACCCCGGCAGGCATCTGCCAAAAAAAAGCGTCAATTTTTGGAGGGCTTGTGAAAAGCCATTGCTTGTTGCTTTTACATCGATGTATGGAAGAACCCCGGCAGGCATCTGCCAATAAAAAGGGTCAATTTTTGGAGGGCTTGTGACAAGCCATTGCTTGTTGCTTTTACATCAATGTACGGAAGAACCCCGGCAGGCATCTGCCAATAAAAAGGGTAAATTTTTGGAGGGATTGTGAAAAGCCATTGCTTGTTGCTTTTACATCCATGTATGGAAGAACCCCGGCAGGTATCTGCCAATAAAATGAGTAAATTTTTGGAGGGCTTTTGAAAAGTCATTGCTTGTTGCTTTTACATCCATCTATGGAAGAACCCCGGCAGGCATCTGCCAAAAAAAGCGTCAATTTTTGGAGGGCTTGTGAAAAGCCATTGCTTGTTGCTTTTACATCCATGTATGGAAGAACCCCGGCAGGCATCTGCCAAAAAAAAGGGTCAATTTTTGGAGGGCTTGTGAAAAGCCATTGCTTGTTGCTTTTACATCCATCTATGGAAGAACCCCGGCAGGCATCTGCAAAAAAAAAGGGTCAATTTTTGGAGGGCATGTGAAAAGCCATTGCTTGTTGCTTTTACATCCATGTATGGAAGAACCCCGGCACGTATCTGCCAATAAAAAGTGTAAATTTTTGGAGGGCTTTTGAAAAGTCATTGCTTGTTGCTTTTACATCCATCTATGGAAGAACCCCGGCAGGCATCTGCCAAAAAAAGCGTACATTTTTGGAGGGCTTGTGAAAAGCCATTGCTTGTTGCTTTTACATCCATGTATGGAAGAACCCCGGCAGGCATCTGCCAAAAAAAAGGGTCAATTTTTGGAGGGCTTGTGAAAAGTCATTGCTTGTTGCTTTTACATCCATGTATGGAAGAACCCCGGCAGGCATCTGCCAATAAAAAGAGTAAATTTTTGGAGGGCTTGTGAAAAGTCATTGCTTGTTGCTTTTACATCCATGTATGGAAGAACCCCGGCAGGCATCTGCCAAAAAAAAGGGTCAATTTTTGGAGGGCTTGTGAAAAGTCATTGCTTGTTGCTTTTACATCCATGTATGGAAGAACCCCGGCAGGCATCTGCCAATAAAAAGAGTAAATTTTTGGAGGGCTTGTGAAAAGTCATTGCTTGTTGCTTTTACATCCATGTATGGAAGAACCCCGGCAGGCATCTGCCAAAAAAAAGGGTCAATTTTTGGAGGGCTTGTGAAAAGTCATTGCTTGTTGCTTTTACATCCATGTATGGAAGAACCCCGGCAGGCATCTGCCAATAAAAAGAGTAAATTTTTGGAGGGCTTGTGAAAAGCCATTGCTTGTTGCTTTTACATCCATGTATGGAAGAACCCCGGCAGGCCTCTGCCAAAAAAAAGGGTCAATTTTTGGAGGGCTTGTGAAAAGTCATTGCTTGTTGCTTTTACATCCATCTATGGAAGAACCCCGGCAGGCATCTGCCAAAAAAAGCGTCAATTTTTGGAGGGCTTGTGAAAAGCCATTGCTTGTTGCTTTTACATCGATGTATGGAAGAACCCCGGCAGGCATCTGCCAATAAAAAGGGTCAATTTTTGGAGGGCTTGTGACAAGCCATTGCTTGTTGCTTTTACATCCATGTACGGAAGAACCCCGGCAGGCATCTGCCAATAAAAAGGGTAAATTTTTGGAGGGATTGTGAAAAGCCATTGCTTGTTGCTTTTACATCCATGTATGGAAGAACCCCGGCAGGTATCTGCCAATAAAATGAGTAAATTTTTGGAGGGCTTTTGAAAAGTCATTGCTTGTTGCTTTTACATCCATCTATGGAAGAACCCCGGCAGGCATCTGCCAAAAAAAGCGTAAATTTTAGGAGGGCTTGTGAAAAGTCATTGCTTGTTGCTTTTACATCCATCTATGGAAGAACCCCGGCAGGCATCTGCCAAAAAAAGCGTCAATTTTTGGAGGGCTTGTGAAAAGCCATTGCTTGTTGCTTTTACATCCATGTATGGAAGAACCCCGGCAGGCATCTGCCAAAAAAAAAGGGTCAATTTTTGGAGGGCTTGTGAAAAGCCATTGCTTGTTGCTTTTACATCCATGTATGGAAGAACCCCGGCAGGCATCTGCCAAAAAAAAGGGTCAATTTTTGGAGGGCTTGTGAAAAGCCATTGCTTGTTGCTTTTACATCCATCTATGGAAGAACCCCGGCAGGCATCTGCAAAAAAAAAGGGTCAATTTTTGGAGGGCATGTGAAAAGCCATTGCTTGTTGCTTTTACATCCATGTATGGAAGAACCCCGGCACGTATCTGCCAAGAAAAAGTGTAAATTTTTGGAGGGCTTTTGAAAAGTGATTGCTTGTTGCTTTTACATCCATCTATGGAAGAACCCCGGCAGGCATCTGCCAAAAAAAGCGTACATTTTTGGAGGGCTTGTGAAAAGCCATTGCTTGTTGCTTTTACATCCATGTATGGAAGAACCCCGGCAGGCATCTGCCAAAAAAAAGGGTCAATTTTTGGAGGGCTTGTGAAAAGTCATTGCTTGTTGCTTTTACATCCATGTATGGAAGAACCCCGGCAGGCATCTGCCAATAAAAAGAGTACATTTTTGGAGGGCTTGTGAAAAGTCATTGCTTGTTGCTTTTACATCCATGTATGGAAGAACCCCGGAAGGCATCTGCCAAAAAAAAGGGTCAATTTTTGGAGGGCTTGTGAAAAGTCATTGCTTGTTGCTTTTACATCCATGTATGGAAGAACCCCGGCAGGCATCTGCCAATAAAAAGAGTAAATTTTTGGAGGGCTTGTGAAAAGTCATTGCTTGTTGCTTTTACATCCATGTATGGAAGAACCCCGGCAGGCATCTGCCAAAAAAAAGGGTCAATTTTTGGAGGGCTTGTGAAAAGTCATTGCTTGTTGCTTTTACATCCATGTATGGAAGAACCCCGGCAGGCATCTGCCAATAAAAAGAGTAAATTTTTGGAGGGCTTGTGAAAAGTCATTGCTTGTTGCTTTTACATCCATGTATGGAAGAACCCCCGGCAGGCATCTGCCAAAAAAAAGGGTCAATTTTTGGAGGGCTTGTGAAAAGTCATTGCTTGTTGCTTTTACATCCATGTATGGAAGAACCCCGGCAGGCATCTGCCAATAAAAAGAGTAAATTTTTGGAGGGCTTGTGAAAAGCCATTGCTTGTTGCTTTTACATCCATGTATGGAAGAACCCCGGCAGGCATCTGCCAAAAAAAAGGGTCAATTTTTGGAGGGCTTGTGAAAAGTCATTGCTTGTTGCTTTTACATCCATCTATGGAAGAACCCCGGCAGGCATCTGCCAAAAAAAGCGTCAATTTTTGGAGGGCTTGTGAAAAGCCATTGCTTGTTGCTTTTACATCCATGTATGGAAGAACCCCGGCAGGCATCTGCCAATAAAAAGGGTCAATTTTTGGAGGGCTTGTGAAAAGCCATTGCTTGTTGCTTTTACATCCATGTATGGAAGAACCCCGGCAGGCATCTGCCAATAAAAAGGGTCAATTTTTGGAGGGCTTGTCAAAAGCCATTGCTTGTTGCTTTTACATCCATGTATGGAAGAACCCCGGCAGGCATCTGCAAATAAAAATTATCAATTTTTGGAGGGCTTGTGAAAAGCCATTGCTTGTTGCTTTTACATCCATGTATGGAAGAACCCCGGCAGGCATCTGCCAATAAAAAGGGTCAATTTTTGGAGGGCTTGTCAAAAGCCATTGCTTGTTGCTTTTACATCCATGTATGGAAGAACCCCGGCAGGCATCTGCCAATAAAAAGAGTAAATTTTTGGAGGGCTTTTGAAAAGTCATTGCTTGTTGCTTTTACATCCATCTATGGAAGAACCCCGGCAGGCATCTGCCAAAAAAAGCGTACATTTTTGGAGGGCTTGTGAAAAGCCATTGCTTGTTGCTTTTACATCCATGTATGGAAGAACCCCGGCAGGCATCTGCCAAAAAAAAGGGTCAATTTTTGGAGGGCTTATGAAAAGTCATTGCTTGTTGCTTTTACATCCATGTATGGAAGAACCCCGGCAGGCATCTGCCAAAAAAAGCGTCAATTTTTGGAGGGCTTGCGAAAAGCCATTGCTTGTTGCTTTTACATCGATGTATGGAAGAACCCCGGCAGGCATCTGCCAAAAAAAAGGGTCAATTTTTGGAGGGCTTGTGAAAAGTCATTGCTTGTTGCTTTTACATCCATCTATGGAAGAACCCCGGCAGGTATCTGCCAAAAAAAAGGGTCAATTTTTGGAGGGCTTGTGAAAAGCCATTGCTTGTTGCTTTTACATCCATCTATGGAAGAACCCCGGCAGGTATCTGCCAAAAAAAGGGTCAATTTTTGGAGGGCTTGTGAAAAGCCATTGCTTGTTGCTTTTACATCCATCTATGGAAGAACCCCGGCAGGCATCTGCCAAAAAAAGCGTACATTTTTGGAGGGCTTGTGAAAAGCCATTGCTTGTTGCTTTTACATCCATGTATGGAAGAACCCCGGCAGGCATCTGCCAAAAAAAAGGGTCAATTTTTGGAGGGCTTGTGAAAAGTCATTGCTTGTTGCTTTTACATCCATGTATGGAAGAACCCCGGCAGGCATCTGCCAATAAAAAGAGTAAATTTTTGGAGGGCTTGTGAAAAGTCATTGCTTGTTGCTTTTACATCCATGTATGGAAGAACCCCGGCAGGCATCTGCCAAAAAAAAGGGTCAATATTTGGAGGGCTTGTGAAAAGTCATTGCTTGTTGCTTTTACATCCATGTATGGAAGAACCCCGGCAGGCATCTGCCAATAAAAAGAGTAAATTTTTGGAGGGCTTGTGAAAAGCCATTGCTTGTTGCTTTTACATCCATGTATGGAAGAACCCCGGCAGGCATCTGCCAAAAAAAAGGGTCAATTTTTGGAGGGCTTGTGAAAGGTCATTGCTTGTTGCTTTTACATCCATCTATGGAAGAACCCCGGCAGGCATCTGCCAAAAAAAGCGTCAATTTTTGGAGGGCTTGTGAAAAGCCATTGCTTGTTGCTTTTACATCCATGTATGGAAGAACCCCGGCAGGCATCTGCCAATAAAAAGGGTCAATTTTTGGAGGGCTTGTGAAAAGCCATTGCTTGTTGCTTTTACATCCATGTATGGAAGAACCCCGGCAGGCATCTGCCAATAAAAAGGGTCAATTTTTGGAGGGCTTGTCAAAAGCCATTGCTTGTTGCTTTTACATCCATGTATGGAAGAACCCCGGCAGGCATCTGCAAATAAAAATTATCAATTTTTGGAGGGCTTGTGAAAAGCCATTGCTTGTTGCTTTTACATCCATGTATGGAAGAACCCCGGCAGGCATCTGCCAATAAAAAGGGTCAATTTTTGGAGGGCTTGTGAAAAGCCATTGCTTGTTGCTTTTACATCCATGTATGGAAGAACCCCGGCAGGCATCTGCCAATAAAAAGAGTAAATTTTTGGAGGGCTTTTGAAAAGTCATTGCTTGTTGCTTTTACATCCATCTATGGAAGAACCCCGGCAGGCATCTGCCAAAAAAAGCGTAAATTTTTGGAGGGCTTGTGAAAAGCCATTGCTTGTTGCTTTTACATCCATGTATGGAAGAACCCCGGCAGGCATCTGCCAAAAAAAGCGTAAATTTTTGGAGGGCTTGTGAAAAGTCATTGCTTGTTGCTTTTACATCCATGTATGGAAGAACCCCGGCAGGCATCTGCCAAAAAAAGCGTCAATTTTTGGAGGGCTTGCGAAAAGCCATTGCTTGTTGCTTTTACATCGATGTATGGAAGAACCCCGGCAGGCATCTGCCAAAAAAAAGGGTCAATTTTTGGAGGGCTTGTGAAAAGCCATTGCTTGTTGCTTTTACATCCATGTATGGAAGAACCCCGGCAGGCATCTGCCAAAAAAAAGGGTCAATTTTTGGAGGGCTTATGAAAAGTCATTGCTTGTTGCTTTTACATCCATGTATGGAAGAACCCCGGCAGGCATCTGCCAAAAAAAGCGTCAATTTTTGGAGGGCTTGCGAAAAGCCATTGCTTGTTGCTTTTACATCGATGTATGGAAGAACCCCGGCAGGCATCTGCCAAAAAAAAGGGTCAATTTTTGGAGGGCTTGTGAAAAGTCATTGCTTGTTGCTTTTACATCCATCTATGGAAGAACCCCGGCAGGTATCTGCCAAAAAAAAGGGTCAATTTTTGGAGGGCTTGTGAAAAGCCATTGCTTGTTGCTTTTACATCCATCTATGGAAGAACCCCGGCAGGTATCTGCCAAAAAAAGGGTCAATTTTTGGAGGGCTTGTGAAAAGCCATTGCTTGTTGCTTTTACATCCATCTATGGAAGAACCCCGGCAGGCATCTGCCAAAAAAAGCGTACATTTTTGGAGGGCTTGTGAAAAGCCATTGCTTGTTGCTTTTACATCCATGTATGGAAGAACCCCGGCAGGCATCTGCCAAAAAAAAGGGTCAATTTTTGGAGGGCTTGTGAAAAGTCATTGCTTGTTGCTTTTACATCCATGTATGGAAGAACCCCGGCAGGCATCTGCCAATAAAAAGAGTAAATTTTTGGAGGGCTTGTGAAAAGTCATTGCTTGTTGCTTTTACATCCATGTATGGAAGAACCCCGGCAGGCATCTGCCAAAAAAAAGGGTCAATATTTGGAGGGCTTGTGAAAAGTCATTGCTTGTTGCTTTTACATCCATGTATGGAAGAACCCCGGCAGGCATCTGCCAATAAAAAGAGTAAATTTTTGGAGGGCTTGTGAAAAGCCATTGCTTGTTGCTTTTACATCCATGTATGGAAGAACCCCGGCAGGCATCTGCCAAAAAAAAGGGTCAATTTTTGGAGGGCTTGTGAAAGGTCATTGCTTGTTGCTTTTACATCCATCTATGGAAGAACCCCGGCAGGCATCTGCCAAAAAAAGCGTCAATTTTTGGAGGGCTTGTGAAAAGCCATTGCTTGTTGCTTTTACATCCATGTATGGAAGAACCCCGGCAGGCATCTGCCAATAAAAAGGGTCAATTTTTGGAGGGCTTGTGAAAAGCCATTGCTTGTTGCTTTTACATCCATGTATGGAAGAACCCCGGCAGGCATCTGCCAATAAAAAGGGTCAATTTTTGGAGGGCTTGTCAAAAGCCATTGCTTGTTGCTTTTACATCCATGTATGGAAGAACCCCGGCAGGCATCTGCAAATAAAAATTATCAATTTTTGGAGGGCTTGTGAAAAGCCATTGCTTGTTGCTTTTACATCCATGTATGGAAGAACCCCGGCAGGCATCTGCCAATAAAAAGGGTCAATTTTTGGAGGGCTTGTGAAAAGCCATTGCTTGTTGCTTTTACATCCATGTATGGAAGAACCCCGGCAGGCATCTGCCAATAAAAAGAGTAAATTTTTGGAGGGCTTTTGAAAAGTCATTGCTTGTTGCTTTTACATCCATCTATGGAAGAACCCCGGCAGGCATCTGCCAAAAAAAGCGTAAATTTTTGGAGGGCTTGTGAAAAGCCATTGCTTGTTGCTTTTACATCCATGTATGGAAGAACCCCGGCAGGCATCTGCCAAAAAAAGCGTAAATTTTTGGAGGGCTTGTGAAAAGTCATTGCTTGTTGCTTTTACATCCATGTATGGAAGAACCCCGGCAGGCATCTGCCAAAAAAAGCGTCAATTTTTGGAGGGCTTGTGAAAAGCCATTGCTTGTTGCTTTTACATCGATGTATGGAAGAACCCCGGCAGGCATCTGCCAAAAAAAAGGGTAAATTTTTGGAGGGCTTGTGAAAAGCCATTGCTTGTTGCTTTTACATCGATGTATTGAAGAACCCCGGCAGGCATCTGCCAATAAAAAGAGTACATTTTTGGAGGGCTTGTGAAAAGTCATTGCTTGTTGCTTTTACATCCATGTATGGAAGAACCCCGGTAGGCATCTGCCAAAAAAAAGGGTCAATTTTTGGAGGGCTTGTGAAAAGTCATTGCTTGTTGCTTTTACATCCATCTATGGAAGAACCCCGGCAGGTATCTGCCAAAAAAAAGGGTCAATTTTTGGAGGGCTTGTGAAAAGCCATTGCTTGTTGCTTTTACATCCATCTATGGAAGAACCCCGGCAGGTATCTGCCAAAAAAAGGGTCAATTTTTGGAGGGCTTGTGAAAAGCCATTGCTTGTTGCTTTTACATCCATCTATGGAAGAACCCCGGCAGGCATCTGCCAAAAAAAGGGTCAATTTTTGGAGGGCTTGTGAAAAGCCATTGCTTGTTGCTTTTACATCCATCTATGGAAGAACCCCGGCAGGCATCTGCCAAAAAAGCGTACATTTTTGGAGGGCTTGTGAAAAGCCATTGCTTGTTGCTTTTACATCCATGTATGGAAGAACCCCGGCAGGCATCTGCCAAAAAAAAGGGTCAGTTTTTGGAGGGCTTGTGAAAAGCCATTGCTTGTTGCTTTTACATCCATGTATGGAAGAACCCCGGCAGGCATCTGCCAAAAAAAGCGTCAATTTTTGGAGGGCTTGTGAAAAGCCATTGCTTGTTGCTTTTATATCCATCTATGGAAGAACCCCGGCAGGTATCTGCCAAAAAAAGGGTCAATTTTTGGAGGGCTTGTGAAAAGCCATTGCTTGTTGCTTTTACATCCATCTATGGAAGAACCCCGGCAGGCATCTGCCAAAAAAAGGGTCAATTTTTGGAGCGCTTGTGAAAAGCCATTGCTTGTTGCTTTTACATCCATGTATGGAAGAACCCCGGCAGGCATCTGCCAAAAAAAGCGTACATTTTTGGAGGGCTTGTGAAAAGCCATTGCTTGTTGATTTTACATCCATGTATGGAAGAACCCCGGCAGGCATCTGCCAAAAAAAGGGTCAATTTTTGGAGGGCTTGTGAAAAGTCATTGCTTGTTGCTTTTACATCCATGTATGGAAGAACCCCGGCAGGCATCTGCCAAAAAAAAGCGTCAATTTTTGGAGGGCTTGTGAAAAGCCATTGCTTGTTGCTTTTACATCCATGTATGGAAGAACCCCGGCAGGCATCTGCCAAAAAAAAGCGTCAATTTTTGGAGGGCTTGTGAAAAGCCATTGCTTGTTGCTTTTACATCGATGTATGGAAGAACCCCGGCAGGCATCTGCCAATAAAAAGGGTCAATTTTTGGAGGGCTTGTGACAAGCCATTGCTTGTTGCTTTTACATCAATGTACGGAAGAACCCCGGCAGGCATCTGCCAATAAAAAGGGTAAATTTTTGGAGGGATTGTGAAAAGCCATTGCTTGTTGCTTTTACATCCATGTATGGAAGAACCCCGGCAGGTATCTGCCAATAAAATGAGTAAATTTTTGGAGGGCTTTTGAAAAGTCATTGCTTGTTGCTTTTACATCCATCTATGGAAGAACCCCGGCAGGCATCTGCCAAAAAAAGCGTAAATTTTAGGAGGGCTTGTGAAAAGTCATTGCTTGTTGCTTTTACATCCATCTATGGAAGAACCCCGGCAGGCATCTGCCAAAAAAAGCGTCAATTTTTGGAGGGCTTGTGAAAAGCCATTGCTTGTTGCTTTTACATCCATGTATGGAAGAACCCCGGCAGGCATCTGCCAAAAAAAAGGGTACATTTTTGGAGGGCTTGTGAAAAGCCATTGCTTGTTGCTTTTACATCGATGTATTGAAGAACCCCGGCAGGCATCTGCCAATAAAAAGAGTACATTTTTGGAGGGCTTGTGAAAAGTCATTGCTTGTTGCTTTTACATCCATGTATGGAAGAACCCCGGTAGGCATCTGCCAAAAAAAAGGGTCAATTTTTGGAGGGCTTGTGAAAAGTCATTGCTTGTTGCTTTTACATCCATCTATGGAAGAACCCCGGCAGGTATCTGCCAAAAAAAGGGTCAATTTTTGGAGGGCTTGTGAAAAGCCATTGCTTGTTGCTTTTACATCCATCTATGGAAGAACCCCGGCAGGCATCTGCCAAAAAAAGGGTCAATTTTTGGAGGGCTTGTGAAAAGCCATTGCTTGTTGCTTTTACATCCATCTATGGAAGAACCCCGGCAGGCATCTGCCAAAAAAAGCGTACATTTTTGGAGGGCTTGTGAAAAGCCATTGCTTGTTGCCTTTACATCCATGTATGGAAGAACCCCGGCAGGCATCTGCCAAAAAAAAGGGTCAGTTTTTGGAGGGCTTGTGAAAAGCCATTGCTTGTTGCTTTTACATCCATGTATGGAAGAACCCCGGCAGGCATCTGCCAAAAAAAGCGTCAATTTTTGGAGGGCTTGTGAAAAGCCATTGCTTGTTGCTTTTATATCCATCTATGGAAGAACCCCGGCAGGTATCTGCCAAAAAAAGGGTCAATTTTTGGAGGGCTTGTGAAAAGCCATTGCTTGTTGCTTTTACATCCATCTATGGAAGAACCCCGGCAGGCATCTGCCAAAAAAAGGGTCAATTTTTGGAGGGCTTGTGAAAAGCCATTGCTTGTTGCTTTTACATCCATCTATGGAAGAACCCCGGCAGGCATCTGCCAAAAAAAGCGTACATTTTTGGAGGGCTTGTGAAAAGCCATTGCTTGTTGCTTTTACATCCATGTATGGAAGAACCCCGGCAGGCATCTGCCAAAAAAAAGGGTAAATTTTTGGAGGGCTTGTGAAAAGCCATTGCTTGTTGCTTTTACATCCATGTATGGAAGAACCCCGGCAGGCATCTGCCAAAAAAAGCGTCAATTTTTGGAGGGCTTGTGAAAAGCCATTGCTTGTTGCTTTTACATCCATGTATGGAAGAACCCCGGCAGGCATCTGCCAAAAAAAGGGTCAATTTTTGGAGGGCTTGTGAAAAGTCATTGCTTGTTGCTTTTACATCCATGTATGGAAGAACCCCGGCAGGCATCTGCCAAAAAAAAGCGTCCATTTTTGGAGGGCTTGTGAAAAGCCATTGCTTGTTGCTTTTACATCCATGTATGGAAGAACCCCGGCAGGCATCTGCCAAAAAAAAGCGTCAATTTTTGGAGGGCTTGTGAAAAGCCATTGCTTGTTGCTTTTACATCGATGTATGGAAGAACCCCGGCAGGCATCTGCCAATAAAAAGGGTCAATTTTTGGAGGGCTTGTGACAAGCCATTGCTTGTTGCTTTTACATCAATGTACGGAAGAACCCCGGCAGGTATCTGCCAATAAAAAGGGTAAATTTTTGGAGGGATTGTGAAAAGCCATTGCTTGTTGCTTTTACATCCATGTATGGAAGAACCCCGGCAGGTATCTGCCAATAAAATGAGTAAATTTTTGGAGGGCTTTTGAAAAGTCATTGCTTGTTGCTTTTACATCCATCTATGGAAGAACCCCGGCAGGCATCTGCCAAAAAAAGCGTCAATTTTTGGAGGGCTTGTGAAAAGCCATTGCTTGTTGCTTTTACATCCATGTATGGAAGAACCCCGGCAGGCATCTGCCAAAAAAAAGGGTAAATTTTTGGAGGGCTTGTGAAAAGCCATTGCTTGTTGCTTTTACATCCATGTATGGAAGAACCCCGGCAGGCATCTGCCAAAAAAAAGGGTCAATTTTTGGAGGGCTTGTGAAAAGCCATTGCTTGTTGCTTTTACATCCATGTATGGAAGAACCCCGGCACGTATCTGCCAATAAAAAGTGTAAATTTTTGGAGGGCTTTTGAAAAGTCATTGCTTGTTGCTTTTACATCCATCTATGGAAGAACCCCGGCAGGCATCTGCCAAAAAAAGCGTACATTTTTGGAGGGCTTGTGAAAAGCCATTGCTTGTTGCTTTTACATCCATGTATGGAAGAACCCCGGCAGGCATCTGCCAAAAAAAAGCGTCAATTTTTGGAGGGCTTGTGAAAAGCCATTGCTTGTTGCTTTTACATCGATGTATGGAAGAACCCCGGCAGGCATCTGCCAATAAAAAGGGTCAATTTTTGGAGGGCTTGTGACAAGCCATTGCTTGTTGCTTTTACATCAATGTACGGAAGAACCCCGGCAGGCATCTGCCAATAAAAAGGGTAAATTTTTGGAGGGATTGTGAAAAGCCATTGCTTGTTGCTTTTACATCCATGTATGGAAGAACCCCGGCAGGTATCTGCCAATAAAATGAGTAAATTTTTGGAGGGCTTTTGAAAAGTCATTGCTTGTTGCTTTTACATCCATCTATGGAAGAACCCCGGCAGGCATCTGCCAAAAAAAGCGTCAATTTTTGGAGGGCTTGTGAAAAGCCATTGCTTGTTGCTTTTACATCCATGTATGGAAGAACCCCGGCAGGCATCTGCCAAAAAAAAGGGTCAATTTTTGGAGGGCTTGTGAAAAGCCATTGCTTGTTGCTTTTACATCCATGTATGGAAGAACCCCGGCAGGCATCTGCCAAAAAAAAGGGTCAATTTTTGGAGGGCTTGTGAAAAGCCATTGCTTGTTGCTTTTACATCCATGTATGGAAGAACCCCGGCACGTATCTGCCAATAAAAAGTGTAAATTTTTGGAGGGCTTTTGAAAAGTCATTGCTTGTTGCTTTTACATCCATCTATGGAAGAACCCCGGCAGGCATCTGCCAAAAAAAGCGTACATTTTTGGAGGGCTTGTGAAAAGCCATTGCTTGTTGCTTTTACATCCATGTATGGAAGAACCCCGGCAGGCATCTGCCAAAAAAAAGGGTCAATTTTTGGAGGGCTTGTGAAAAGTCATTGCTTGTTGCTTTTACATCCATGTATGGAAGAACCCCGGCAGGCATCTGCCAATAAAAAGAGTAAATTTTTGGAGGGCTTGTGAAAAGTCATTGCTTGTTGCTTTTACATCCATGTATGGAAGAACCCCGGCAGGCATCTGCCAAAAAAAAGGGTCAATTTTTGGAGGGCTTGTGAAAAGTCATTGCTTGTTGCTTTTACATCCATGTATGGAAGAACCCCGGCAGGCATCTGCCAATAAAAAGAGTAAATTTTTGGAGGGCTTGTGAAAAGTCATTGCTTGTTGCTTTTACATCCATGTATGGAAGAACCCCGGCAGGCATCTGCCAAAAAAAAGGGTCAATTTTTGGAGGGCTTGTGAAAAGTCATTGCTTGTTGCTTTTACATCCATGTATGGAAGAACCCCGGCAGGCATCTGCCAATAAAAAGAGTAAATTTTTGGAGGGCTTGTGAAAAGCCATTGCTTGTTGCTTTTACATCCATGTATGGAAGAACCCCGGCAGGCATCTGCCAAAAAAAAGGGTCAATTTTTGGAGGGCTTGTGAAAAGTCATTGCTTGTTGCTTTTACATCCATCTATGGAAGAACCCCGGCAGGCATCTGCCAAAAAAAGCGTCAATTTTTGGAGGGCTTGTGAAAAGCCATTGCTTGTTGCTTTTACATCGATGTATGGAAGAACCCCGGCAGGCATCTGCCAATAAAAAGGGTAAATTTTTGGAGGGATTGTGAAAAGCCATTGCTTGTTGCTTTTACATCCATGTATGGAAGAACCCCGGCAGGTATCTGCCAATAAAATGAGTAAATTTTTGGAGGGCTTTTGAAAAGTCATTGCTTGTTGCTTTTACATCCATCTATGGAAGAACCCCGGCAGGCATCTGCCAAAAAAAGCGTAAATTTTAGGAGGGCTTGTGAAAAGTCATTGCTTGTTGCTTTTACATCCATCTATGGAAGAACCCCGGCAGGCATCTGCCAAAAAAAGCGTCAATTTTTGGAGGGCTTGTGAAAAGCCATTGCTTGTTGCTTTTACATCCATGTATGGAAGAACCCCGGCAGGCATCTGCCAAAAAAAAGGGTCAATTTTTGGAGGGCTTGTGAAAAGCCATTGCTTGTTGCTTTTACATCCATGTATGGAAGAACCCCGGCAGGCATCTGCCAAAAAAAAGGGTCAATTTTTGGAGGGCTTGTGAAAAGCCATTGCTTGTTGCTTTTACATCCATCTATGGAAGAACCCCGGCAGGCATCTGCAAAAAAAAAGGGTAAATTTTTGGAGGGCATGTGAAAAGCCATTGCTTGTTGCTTTTACATCCATGTATGGAAGAACCCCGGCACGTATCTGCCAATAAAAAGTGTAAATTTTTGGAGGGCTTTTGAAAAGTCATTGCTTGTTGCTTTTACATCCATCTATGGAAGAACCCCGGCAGGCATCTGCCAAAAAAAGCGTACATTTTTGGAGGGCTTGTGAAAAGCCATTGCTTGTTGCTTTTGCATCCATGTATGGAAGAACCCCGGCAGGCATCTGCCAATAAAAAGAGTACATTTTTGGAGGGCTTGTGAAAAGTCATTGCTTGTTGCTTTTACATCCATGTATGGAAGAACCCCGGAAGGCATCTGCCAAAAAAAAGGGTCAATTTTTGGAGGGCTTGTGAAAAGTCATTGCTTGTTGCTTTTACATCCATGTATGGAAGAACCCCGGCAGGCATCTGCCAATAAAAAGAGTAAATTTTTGGAGGGCTTGTGAAAAGTCATTGCTTGTTGCTTTTACATCCATGTATGGAAGAACCCCGGCAGGCATCTGCCAAAAAAAAGGGTCAATTTTTGGAGGGCTTGTGAAAAGTCATTGCTTGTTGCTTTTACATCCATGTATGGAAGAACCCCGGCAGGCATCTGCCAATAAAAAGAGTAAATTTTTGGAGGGCTTGTGAAAAGTCATTGCTTGTTGCTTTTACATCCATGTATGGAAGAACCCCCGGCAGGCATCTGCCAAAAAAAAGGGTCAATTTTTGGAGGGCTTGTGAAAAGTCATTGCTTGTTGCTTTTACATCCATGTATGGAAGAACCCCGGCAGGCATCTGCCAATAAAAAGAGTAAATTTTTGGAGGGCTTGTGAAAAGCCATTGCTTGTTGCTTTTACATCCATGTATGGAAGAACCCCGGCAGGCATCTGCCAAAAAAAAGGGTCAATTTTTGGAGGGCTTGTGAAAAGTCATTGCTTGTTGCTTTTACATCCATCTATGGAAGAACCCCGGCAGGCATCTGCCAAAAAAAGCGTCAATTTTTGGAGGGCTTGTGAAAAGCCATTGCTTGTTGCTTTTACATCCATGTATGGAAGAACCCCGGCAGGCATCTGCCAATAAAAAGGGTCAATTTTTGGAGGGCTTGTGAAAAGCCATTGCTTGTTGCTTTTACATCCATGTATGGAAGAACCCCGGCAGGCATCTGCCAATAAAAAGGGTCAATTTTTGGAGGGCTTGTCAAAAGCCATTGCTTGTTGCTTTTACATCCATGTATGGAAGAACCCCGGCAGGCATCTGCAAATAAAAATTATCAATTTTTGGAGGGCTTGTGAAAAGCCATTGCTTGTTGCTTTTACATCCATGTATGGAAGAACCCCGGCAGGCATCTGCCAATAAAAAGGGTCAATTTTTGGAGGGCTTGTCAAAAGCCATTGCTTGTTGCTTTTACATCCATGTATGGAAGAACCCCGGCAGGCATCTGCCAATAAAAAGAGTAAATTTTTGGAGGGCTTTTGAAAAGTCATTGCTTGTTGCTTTTACATCCATCTATGGAAGAACCCCGGCAGGCATCTGCCAAAAAAAGCGTACATTTTTGGAGGGCTTGTGAAAAGCCATTGCTTGTTGCTTTTACATCCATGTATGGAAGAACCCCGGCAGGCATCTGCCAAAAAAAAGGGTCAATTTTTGGAGGGCTTATGAAAAGTCATTGCTTGTTGCTTTTACATCCATGTATGGAAGAACCCCGGCAGGCATCTGCCAAAAAAAGCGTCAATTTTTGGAGGGCTTGCGAAAAGCCATTGCTTGTTGCTTTTACATCGATGTATGGAAGAACCCCGGCAGGCATCTGCCAAAAAAAAGGGTCAATTTTTGGAGGGCTTGTGAAAAGTCATTGCTTGTTGCTTTTACATCCATCTATGGAAGAACCCCGGCAGGTATCTGCCAAAAAAAAGGGTCAATTTTTGGAGGGCTTGTGAAAAGCCATTGCTTGTTGCTTTTACATCCATCTATGGAAGAACCCCGGCAGGTATCTGCCAAAAAAAGGGTCAATTTTTGGAGGGCTTGTGAAAAGCCATTGCTTGTTGCTTTTACATCCATCTATGGAAGAACCCCGGCAGGCATCTGCCAAAAAAAGGGTCAATTTTTGGAGGGCTTGTGAAAAGCCATTGCTTGTTGCTTTTACATCCATCTATGGAAGAACCCCGGCAGGCATCTGCCAATAAAAAGGGTCAATTTTTGGAGGGCTTGTGAAAAGCCATTGCTTGTTGCTTTTATGTCCATGTATGGAAGAACCCCGGCAGGCATCTGCCAAAAAAAAGGGTCAATTTTTGGAGGGCTTGTGAAAAGTCATTGCTTGTTGCTTTTACATCCATCTATGGAAGAACCCCGGCAGGTATCTTCCAAAAAAAGGGTCAATTTTTGGAGGGCTTGTGAAAAGCCATTGCTTGTTGCTTTTACATCCATCTATGGAAGAACCCCGGCAGGCATCTGCCAATAAAAAGGGTCAATTTTTGGAGGGCTTGTGAAAAGCCATTGCTTGTTGCTTTTATGTCCATGTATGGAAGAACCCCGGCAGGCATCTGCCAAAAAAAAGGGTCAACTTTTGGAGGGCTTGTGAAAAGCCATTGCTTGTTGCTTTTACATCCATGTATGGAAGAACCCCGGCAGGCATCTGCCATAAAAAAGGGTCAATTTTTGGAGGGCTTGTGAAAAGCCATTGCTTGTTGCTTTTACATCCATGTATGGAAGAACCCCGGCAGGCATCTGCCAATAAAAATGGTCAATTTTTGGAGGGCTTGTCAAAAGCCATTGCTTGTTGCTTTTACATCCATGTATGGAAGAACCCCGGCAGGTATCTGCCAAAAAAAGGGTCAATTTTTGGAGGGCTTGTGAAAAGCCATTGCTTGTTGCTTTTACATCCATGTATGGAAGAACCCCGGCAGGCATCTGCCAATAAAAAGGGTCAATTTTTGGAGGGCTTGTGAAAAGCCATTGCTTGTTGCTTTTATGTCCATGTATGGAAGAACCCCGGCAGGCATCTGCCAAAAAAAGCGTCAATTTTTGGAGGGCTTGTGACAAGCCATTGCTTGTTGCTTTTACATCCATGTATGGAAGAACCCCGGCAGGCATCTGCCAATAAAAAGGGTCAATTTTTGGAGGGCTTGTGAAAAGCCATTGCTTGTTGCTTTTACATCCATGTATGGAAGAACCCCGGCAGGCATCTGCCAATAAAAAGAGTCAATTTTTGGAGGGCTTGTGAAAAGCCATTGCTTGTTGCTTTTACATCCATGTATGGAAGAACCCCGGCAGGCATCTGCCAAAAAAAGCGTACATTTTTGGAGGGCTTGTGAAAAGCCATTGCTTGTTGCTTTTATATCCATGTATGGAAGAACCCTGGCAGGCATCTGCCAAAAAAAAGGGTAAATTTTTGGAGGGCTTGTGAAAAGCCATTGCTTGTTGCTTTTACATCCATCTATGGAAGAACCCCGGCAGGCATCTGCCAATAAAAAGGGTCAATTTTTGGAGGGCTTGTGAAAAGCCATTGCTTGTTGCTTTTATGTCCATGTATGGAAGAACCCCGGCAGGCATCTGCCAAAAAAAAGGGTCAACTTTTGGAGGGCTTGTGAAAAGCCATTGCTTGTTGCTTTTACATCCATGTATGGAAGAACCCCGGCAGGCATCTGCCATAAAAAAGGGTAAATTTTTGGAGGGCTTGTGAAAAGCCATTGCTTGTTGCTTTTACATCCATGTATGGAAGAACCCCGGCAGGCATCTGCCAATAAAAAGGGTCAATTTTTGGAGGGCTTGTCAAAAGTCATTGCTTGTTGCTTTTACATCCATGTATGGAAGAACCCCGGCAGGTATCTGCCAAAAAAAGGGTAAATTTTTGGAGGGCTTGTGAAAAGCCATTGCTTGTTGCTTTTACATCCATGTATGGAAGAACCCCGGCAGGCATCTGCCAATAAAAAGGGTCAATTTTTGGAGGGCTTGTGAAAAGCCATTGCTTGTTGCTTTTATGTCCATGTATGGAAGAACCCCGGCAGGCATCTGCCAAAAAAAGCGTCAATTTTTGGAGGGCTTGTGACAAGCCATTGCTTGTTGCTTTTACATCCATGTATGGAAGAACCCCGGCAGGCATCTGCCAATAAAAAGGGTCAATTTTTGGAGGGCTTGTGAAAAGCCATTGCTTGTTGCTTTTACATCCATGTATGGAAGAACCCCGGCAGGCATCTGCCAATAAAAAGAGTCAATTTTTGGAGGGCTTGTGAAAAGCCATTGCTTGTTGCTTTTACATCCATGTATGGAAGAACCCCGGCAGGCATCTGCCAAAAAAAGCGTACATTTTTGGAGGGCTTGTGAAAAGCCATTGCTTGTTGCTTTTATATCCATGTATGGAAGAACCCTGGCAGGCATCTGCCAAAAAAAAGGGTAAATTTTTGGAGGGCTTGTGAAAAGCCATTGCTTGTTGCTTTTACATCCATCTATGGAAGAACCCCGGCAGGCATCTGCCAATAAAAAGGGTCAATTTTTTGGAGGGCTTGTGAAAAGCCATTGCTTGTTGCTTTTATGTCCATGTATGGAAGAACCCCGGCAGGCATCTGCCAAAAAAAAGGGTCAATTTTTGGAGGGCTTGTGAAAAGCCATTGCTTGTTGCTTTTACATCCATGTATGGAAGAACCCCGGCAGGCATCTGCCAAAAAAAAGGGTCAATTTTTGGAGGGCTTGTGAAAAGCCATTGCTTGTTGCTTTTATGTCCATGTATGGAAGAACCCCGGCAGGCATCTGCCAAAAAAAAGGGTCAACTTTTGGAGGGCTTGTGAAAAGCCATTGCTTGTTGCTTTTACATCCATGTATGGAAGAACCCCGGCAGGCATCTGCCATAAAAAAAGGGTCAATTTTTGGAGGGCTTGTGAAAAGCCATTGCTTGTTGCTTTTACATCCATGTATGGAAGAACCCCGGCAGGAATCTGCCAAAAAAAAGGGTCAATTTTTGGAGGGCTTGTGAAAAGTCATTGCTTGTTGCTTTTACATCCATGTATGGAAGAACCCCGGCAGGCATCTGCCAAAAAAAGCGTCAATTTTTGGAGGGCTTGTGAAAAGTCATTGCTTGTTTCTTTTACATCCATGTATGGAAGAACCCCGGCAGGCATCTGCCAAAAAAAGCGTCAATTTTTGTAGGGCTTGTGAAAAGTCATTGCTTGTTGCTTTTACATCCATGTATGGAAGAACCCCGGCAGGCATCTGCCAAAAAAAGCGTCAATTTTTGGAGGGCTTGTGAAAAGCCATTGCTTGTTGCTTTTACATCCATGTATGGAAGAACCCCGGCAGGCATCTGCCAATAAAAAGAGTACATTTTTGGAGGGCTTTTGAAAAGTCATTGCTTGTTGCTTTTACATCCATCTATGGAAGAACCCCGGCAGGCATCTGCCAAAAAAAGCGTACATTTTAGGAGGGCTTGTGAAAAGCCATTGCTTGTTGCTTTTACATCCATGTATGGAAGAACCCCGGCAGGCATCTGCCAAAAAAAAAGGTAAATTTTTGGAGAGCTTGTGAAAAGTCATTGGTTGTTGCTTTTACATCCATGTATGGAAGAACCCCGGCAGGCATCTGCCAAAAAAAGCGTACATTTTTGGAGGGCTTGTGAAAAGTCATTGCTTGTTGCTTTTACATCCATGTATGGAAGAACCCCGGCAGGCATCTGCCAATAAAAAGAGTAAGTTTTTGGAGGGCTTGTGAAAAGTCATTGCTTGTTGCTTTTACATCCATGTATGGAAGAACCCCGGCAGGCATCTGCCAATAAAAAGAATAAATTTTTGGAGGGCTTGTGAAAAGCCATTGCTTGTTGCTTTTACATCCATCTATGGAAGAACCCCGGCAGGCATCTGCCAAAAAAAAGGGTCAATTTTTGGAGGGCTTGTGAAAAGTCATTGCTTGTTGCTTTTACTTCCATCTATGGAAGAACCCCGGCAGGCATCTGCCAAAAAAAAGGGTCAATTTTGGGAGGGCTTGTGAAAAGTCATTGCTTGTTGCTTTTACATCCATGTATGGAAGAACCCCGGCAGGCATCTGCCAAAAAAAGCGTACATTTTTGGAGGGCTTGTGAAAAGCCATTGATTGTTGCTTTTACATCCATGTATGGAAGAACCCCGGCAGGCATCTGCCAACAATAGGGTCAATTTTTGGAGGGCTTGTGAAAAGCCATTGCTTGTTGCTTTTACATCCATCTATGGGAGAACCCCGGCAGGCATCTGCCAAAAAAAGGGTCAATTTTTAGAGGGCTTGTGAAAAGTCATTGCTTGTTGCTTTTACATCCATCTATGGAAGAACCCGGCAGGCATCTGCCAAAAAAAAGGGTCAATTTTTGGAGGGCTTGTGAAAAGCCATTGCTTGTTGCTTTTACATCCATCTATGGAAGAACCCCGGCAGGCATCTGCCAAAAAAAAAGGGTCAATTTTTGGAGGGCTTGTGAAAAGCCATTGCTTGTTGCTTTACATCCATGTATGGAAGAACCCCGGCAGGCATCTGCCAAAAAAAGTGTCAACTTTTGGAGGGCTTGTGAAAAGCCATTGCTTGTTGCTTTTACATCCATGTATGGAAGAACCCCGGCAGCCATCTGCCAATAAAAAGGGTCAATTTTTGGAGGGCTTGTCAAAAGCCATTGCTTGTTGCTTTTACATCCATGTATGGAAGAACCCCGGCAGGCATCTGCCAAAAAAAAGGGTCAATTTTTGGAGGGCTTGTGAAAAGTCATTGCTTGTTGCTTTTACATCCATGTATGGAAGAACCCCGGCAGGCATCTGCCAATAAAAAGAGTAAATTTTTGGAGGGCTTGTGAAAAGTCATTGCTTGTTGCTTTTACATCCATGTATGGAAGAACCCCGGCAGGCATCTGCCAATAAAAAGAGTAAATTTTTGGAGGGCTTGTGAAAAGTCATTGCTTGTTGCTTTTACATCCATCTATGGAAGAACCCCGGCAGGCATCTGCCAAAAAAAGCGTACATTTTTGGAGGGCTTGTGAAAAGTCATTGCTTGTTGGTTTTACATCCATGTATGGAAGAACCCCGGCAGGCATCTGCCAAAAAAAAGGGTCAATTTTTGGAGGGCTTGTGAAAAGTCATTGCTTGTTGCTTTTACATCCATGTATGGAAGAACCCCGGCAGGCATCTGCCAAAAAAAGCGTCAAATTTTGGAGGGCTTGTGAAAGCCATTGCTTGTTGCTTTTACATCCATGTATGGAAGAACCCCGGCAGGCATCTGCCAAAAAAAAGGGTAAATTTTTGGAGGGCTTGTGAAAAGCCATTGATTGTTGCTTTTACATCCATGTATGGAAGAACCCCGGCAGGCATCTGCCAAAAAAAGGGTCAATTTTTGGAGGGCTTGTGAAAAGCCATTGCTTGTTGCTTTTACATCCATCTATGGAAGAACCCCGGCAGGTATCTGCCAAAAAAAAGGGTCAATTTTTGGAGGGCTTGTGAAAAGCCATTGCTTGTTGCTTTTACGTACATGTATGGAAGAACCCCGGCAGGCATCTGCCAAAAAAAAGTGTCAATTTTTGGAGGGCTTGTGAAAAGCCATTGCTTGTTGCTTTTACATCCATGTATGGAAGAACCCCGGCAGGCATCTGCCAAAAAAAAGGGTCAATTTTTGGAGGGCTTGTGAAAAGTCATTGCTTGTTGCTTTTACATCCATGTATGGAAGAACCCCGGCAGGCATCTGCCAAAAAAAGCGTCAATTTTTGGAGGGCTTGTGAAAAGTCATTGCTTGTTGCTTTTACATCCATCTATGGAAGAACCCCGGCAGGCATCTGCCAATAAAAAAGGTCAATTTTTGGAGGGCTTGTGAAAAGCCATTGCTTGTTGCTTTTACATCCATGTATGGAAGAACCCCGGCAGGCATCTGCCAAAAAAAAGGGTAAATTTTTGGAGGGCTTGTGAAAAGTCATTGCTTGTTGCTTTTACATCCATCTATGGAAGAACCCCGGCAGGCATCTGCCAAAAAAAAGGGTCAATTTTTGGAGGGCTTGTGAAAAGCCATTAATTGTTGCTTTTACATCCATGTATGGAAGAACCCCGGCAGGCATCTGCCAAAACAAGCGTCAATTTTTGGAGGGCTTGTGAAAAGCCATTGCTTGTTGCTTTTACATCCATCTATGGAAGAACCCCGGCAGGCATCTGCCAAAAAAAGGGTCAATTTTTGGAGGGCTTGTGAAAAGTCATTGCTTGTTGCTTTTACATCCATCTATGGAAGAACCCCGGCAGGCATCTGCCCAAAAAAAGGGTCAATTTTTGGAGGGCTTGTGAAAAGTCATTGCTTGTTGCTTTTATATCCATGTATGGAAGAACCCCGGCAGGCATCTGCCAATAAAAAAGGTCAATTTTTGGAGGGCTTGTGAAAAGTCATTGCTTGTTGCTTTTACATCCATGTATGGAAGACCCCGGCAGGCATCTGCCAAAAAAGCGTCAATTTTTGGAGTGCTTGTGAAAAGCCATTGCTTGTTGCTTTTACATCCATGTATGGAAGAACCCCGGCAGGCATCTGCCAAAAAAAAGGGTCAATTTTTGGAGGGCTTGTGAAAAGCCATTGCTTGTTGCTTTTACATCCATCTATGGAAGAACCCCGGCAGGCATCTGCCAAAAAAAAGGGTCAATTTTTGGAGGGCTTGTGAAAAGCCATTGCTTGTTGCTATTACATCCATGTATGGAAGAACCCCGGCAGGCATCTGCCCAAAAAAGGGTAAATTTTTGGAGGGCTTGTGAAAAGCCATTGCTTGTAGCTTTTACATCCATCTATGGAAGAACCCCGGCAGGTATCTGCCAAAAAAAGGGTCAATTTTTGGAGGGCTTGTGAAAAGTCATTGCTTGTTGCTTTTAAATCCATGTATGGAAGAACCCCGGCAGGCATCTGCCAAAAAAGCGTCAATTTTTGGAGGGCTTGTGAAAAGTCATTGCTTGTTGCTTTTACATCCACGTATGGAAGAACCCCGGCAGGCATCTGCCAAAAAAAGCGTAAATTTTTGGAGGGCTTGTGAAAAGCCATTGCTTGTTGCTTTTACATCCATCTATGGAAGAACCCCGGCAGGTATCTGCCAAAAAAGGGTCAATTTTTGGAGGGCTTGTGAAAAGCCATTGCTTGTTGCTTTTACATCCATGTATGGAAGAACCCCGGCAGGCATCTGCCAAAAAAAGCGTCAATTTTTGGAGAGCTTGTGAAAAGCCATTGCTTGTTGCTTTTACATCCATGTATGGAAGAACCCCGGCAGGCATCTGCCAATAAAAAGAGTACATTTTTGGAGGGCTTGTGAAAAGCCATTGCTTGTTGCTTTTACATCCATGTATGGAAGAACCCCGGCAGGCATCTGCCAAAAAAAAGGGTCAATTTTTGGAGGGCTTGTGAAAAGCCATTGATTGTTGCTAGTACATCCATGTATGGAAGAACCCCGGCAGGCATCTGCCAAAAAAAGGGTCAATTTTTGGAGGGCTTGTGAAAAGCCATTGCTTGTTGCTTTTACATCCATGTATGGAAGAACCCCGGCAGGCATCTGCCAAAAAAAAGGGTCAATTTTTGGAGGGCTTGTGAAAAGCCATTGATTGTTGCTTTTACATCCATGTATGGAAGAACCCCGGCAGGCATCAATAAAAAGCGTCAATTTTTGGAGGGCTTGTGAAAATCCATTGCTTGTTGCTTTTACATCAATGTATGGAAGAATCCCGGCAGGCATCTGCCAAAAAAAAGGGTCAAATTTTGGAGGGCTTGTGAAAAGCCATTGCTTGTTGCTTTTACATCCATCTATGGAAGAACCCCGGCAGGCATCTGCCAAAAAAAAGGGTCAATTTTTGGAGGGCTTGTGAAAAGCCATTGATTGTTGCTTTTACATCCATGTATGGAAGAACCCCGGCAGGCATCTGCCAATAAAAAGCGTCAATTTTTGGAGGGCTTGTGAAAAGCCATTGCTTGTTGCTTTTACATCCATGTATGGAAGAACCCCGGCAGGCATCTGACAAAAAAAGCGTCAATTTTTGTAGGGCTTGTGAAAAGCCATTGCTTGTTGCTTTTACATCCATGTATGGAAGAACCCCGGCAGGCATCTGCCAAAAAAAAGGGTCAATTTTTGGAGGGCTTGTGAAAAGTCATTGGTTGTTGCTTTTACATCCATGTATGGAAGAACCCCGACAGGCATCTGCCAAAAAAAAGCGTCAATTTTTGGAGGGCTTGTGAAAAGCCATTGCTTGTTGCTTTTACATCCATGTATGGAAGAACCCCGGCAGGCATCTGCCAAAAAAAGGGTCAATTTTTGGAGGGCTTGTGAAAAGCCATTGCTTGTTGCTTTTACATACATCTATGGAAGAACCCCGGCAGGCATCTGCCAAAAAAAGCGTCAATTTTTGGAGGGCTTGTGAAAAGCCATTGCTTGTTGCTTTTACATCCATGTATGGAAGAACCCCGGCAGGCATCTGCCAAAAAAAAGGGTACATTTTTGGAGGGCTTGTGAAAAGCCATTGCTTGTTTCTTTTACATCCATGTATGGAAGAACCCCGGCAGGCATCTGCCAAAAAAAAGGGTACATTTTTGGAGGGCTTGTGAAAAGCCATTGATTGTTGCTTTTACATCCATGTATGGAAGAACCCCGGCAGGCATCTGCCAATAAAAAGAGTAAATTTTTGGAGGGCTTGTGAAAAGTCATTGCTTGTTGCTTTTACATCCATGTATGGAAGAACCCCGGCAGGCATCTGCCAATAAAAAGAGTAAATTTTTGGAGGGCTTGTGAAAAGTCATTGATTGTTGCTTTTACATCCATGTATGGAAGAACCCCGGCAGGCAACTGCCAATAAAAAGAGTACATTTTTGGAGGGCTTGTGAAAAGTCATTGCTTGTTGCTTTTACATCCATCTATGGAAGAACCCCGGCAGGCATCTGCCAAAAAAAAGGGTCAATTTTTGGAGGGCTTGTGAAAAGCCATTGATTGTTGCTTTTACATCCATGTATGGAAGAACCCCGGCAGGCATCTGCCAAAAAAAGCGTCAATTTTTGTAGGGCTTGTGAAAAGCCATTGCTTGTTGCTTTTACATCCATGTATAGAAGAACCCCGGCAGGCATCTGTCAAAAAAAGGGTCAATTTTTGGAGGGCTTGTGAAAAGCCATTGCTTGTTGCTTTTACATCCATGTATGGAAGAACCCCGGCAGGCATCTGCCAAAAAAAAGGGTAAATTTTTGGAGGGCTTGTGAAAAGTCATTGATTGTTGCTTTTACATCCATGTATGGAAGAACCCCGGCAGGCAACTGCCAATAAAAAGAGTACATTTTTGGAGGGCTTGTGAAAAGTCATTGCTTGTTGCTTTTACATCCATCAATGGAAGAACCCCGGCAGGCATCTGCCAAAAAAAGCGTACATTTTTGGAGGGCTTGTGAAAAGCCATTGCTTGTTGCTTTTACATCAATGTATGGAAGAACCCCGGCAGACCTCTGCCAAAAAAAGCGTAAATTTTTGTAGGGCTTGTGAAAAGTCATTGCTTGTTGCTTTTACATCCATGTATGGAAGAACCCCGGCAGGCATCTGCCAATAAAAATTGTAAATTTTTGGAGGGCTTGTGAAAAGCCATTGCTTGTTGCTTTTACATCCATGTATGGAAGAACCCCCGGCAGGAAACTGCCAATAAAAAGAGTAAATTTTTGGAGGGCTTGTGAAAAGCCATTGCTTGTTGCTTTTACATCCATGTATGGAAGAACCCCGGCAGGCTTCTGCCAAAAAAAGCGTCAATTTTTTTAGGGCTTGTGAAAAGCCATTGCTTGTTGCTTTTACATCCATGTATGGAAGAACCCCGGCAGGCATCTGCCAAAAAAAAGGGTCAATTTTTGGAGGGCTTGTGAAAAGTCATTGCTTGTTGCTTTTACATCCATCAATGGAAGAACCCCGGCAGGCATCTGCCAAAAAAAGCGTACATTTTTGGAGGGCTTGTGAAAAGCCATTGATTGTTGCTTTTACATCAATGTATGGAAGAACCCCGGCAGACCTCTGCCAAAAAAAGCGTCAATTTTTGGAGGGCTTGTGAAAATCCATTGCTTGTTGCTTTTACATCCATGTATGGAAGAACCCCGGCAGGCATCTGCCAAAAAAAAGGGTCAATTTTTGGAGGGCTTGTGAAAAGCCATTGATTGTTGCTTTTACATCCATGTATGGAAGAACCCCGGCAGGCATCTGCCAAAAAAAGCGTACATTTTTGGAGGGCTTGTGAAAAGCCATTGATTGTTGCTTTTACATCAATGTATGGAAGAACCCCGGGAAAGACCTCTGCCTAAAAAAAGGGTCAATTTTTGGAGGGCTTGTGAAAAGCCATTGCTTGTTGCTTTTACATCCATGTATGGAAGAACCCCGGCAGGCATCTGCCAAAAAAAAGGGTCAATTTTTGGAGGGCTTGTGAAAAGCCATTGATTGTTGCTTTTACATCCATGTATGGTAGAACCCCGGCAGGCATCTGCCAAAAAAAGCGTACATTTTTGGAGGGCTTGTGAAAAGTCATTGCTTGTTGCTTTTACATCCATCTATGGAAGAACCCCGGCAGGCATCGGCCAAAAAAAGCGTACATTTTTGGAGGGCTTGTTAAAAGTTATTGCTTGTTGCTTTTACATCCATCTATGGAAGAACCCCGGCAGGCATCTGCCAAAAAAAGGGTCAATTTTTGGAGGGCTTGTGAAAAGCCATTGCTTGTTGCTTTTACATCCATGTATGGAAGAACCCCGGCAGGCATCTGCCAATAAAAATTGTACATTTTTGGAGGGCTTGTGAAAAGTCATTGCTTGTTGCTTTTACATCCATCTATGGAAGAACCCCGGCAGGCATCTGCCAAAAAAAGCGTAAATTTTTGGAGGGCTTGTTAAAAGTCATTGCTTGTTGCTTTTACATCCATGTATGGAAGAACCCCGGCAGGCATCTGCCAAAAAAAAGGGTCAATTTTTGGAGGGCTTGTGAAAAGCCATTGATTGTTGCTTTTACATCCATGTATGGAAGAACCCCGGCAGGCATCTGCCAAAAAAAAGGGTCAATTTTTGGAGGGCTTGTGAAAAGCCATTGCTTGTTGCTTTTACATCCATGTATGGAAGAACCCCGGCAGGCATCTGCCAAAAAAAGGGTCAATTTTTGGAGGGCTTGTGAAAAGCCATTGATTGTTGCTTTTACATCAATGTATGGAAGAACCCCGGCAGACCTCTGCCAAAAAAAGCGTCAATTTTTGGAGGGCTTGTGAAAAGTCATTGCTTGTTGCTTTTACATCCATCTATGGAAGAACCCCGGCAGGCATCTGCCAAAAAAAGCGTAAATTTTTGGAGGGCTTGTTAAAAGTCATTGCTTGTTGCTTTTACATCCATGTATGGAAGAACCCCGGCAGACCTCTGCCAAAAAAAGCGTCAATTTTTGGAGGGCTTGTGAAAAGTCATTGCTTGTTGCTTTTACATCCATCTATGGAAGAACCCCGGCAGGCATCTGCCAAAAAAAGCGTAAATTTTTGGAGGGCTTGTTAAAAGTCATTGCTTGTTGCTTTTACATCCATGTATGGAAGAACCCCGGCAGGCATCTGCCAAAAAAAAGGGTCAATTTTTGGAGGGCTTGTGAAAAGCCATTGCTTGTTGCTTTTACATCCATCTATGGAAGAACCCCGGCAGGCATCTGCCAAAAAAAAGGGTCAATTTTTGGAGGGCTTGTGAAAAGCCATTGATTGTTGCTTTTACATCCATGTATGGAAGAACCCCGGCAGGCATCTGCCAAAAAAAGCGTAAATTTTTGGAGGGCTTGTGAAAAGTCATTGCTTGTTGCTTTTACATCCATCTATGGAAGAACCCCGGCAGGCATCGGCCAAAAAAAGCGTACATTTTTGGAGGGCTTGTTAAAAGTCATTGCTTGTTGCTTTTACATCCATCTATGGAAGAACCCCGGCAGGCATCTGCCAAAAAAAAGGGTCAATTTCTGGAGGGCTTGTGAAAAGCCATTGCTTGTTGCTTTTACATCCATGTATGGAAGAACCCCGGAAGGCATCTGCCAAAAAAAAGGGTCAATTTTTGGAGGGCTTGTGAAAAGTCATTGCTTGTTGCTTTTACATCCATCTATGGAAGAACCCCGGCAGGCATCTGCCAAAAAAAGGGTCAATTTTTGGAGGGCTTGTGAAAAGCCATTGCTTGTTGCTTTTACATCCATGTATGGAAGAACCCCGGCAGGCATCTGCCAATAAAAAGGGTCAATTTTTGGAGGGCTTGTGAAAAGCCATTGCTTGTTGCTTTTACATCAATGTATGGAAGAACCCCGGCAGACCTCTGCCAAAAAAAGCGTCAATTTTTGGAGGGCTTGTGAAAAGTCATTGCTTGTTGCTTTTACATCCATGTATGGAAGAACCCCGGCAGGCTTCTGCCAAAAAAAGCGTCAATTTTTTTAGGGCTTGTGAAAAGCCATTGCTTGTTGCTTTTACATCCATGTATGGAAGAACCCCGGCAGGCATCTGCCAAAAAAAAGGGTCAATTTTTGGAGGGCTTGTGAAAAGTCATTGCTTGTTGCTTTTACATCCATCAATGGAAGAACCCCGGCAGGCATCTGCCAAAAAAAGCGTACATTTTTGGAGGGCTTGTGAAAAGCCATTGATTGTTGCTTTTACATCAATGTATGGAAGAACCCCGGCAGACCTCTGCCAAAAAAAGCGTCAATTTTTGGAGGGCTTGTGAAAATCCATTGCTTGTTGCTTTTACATCCATGTATGGAAGAACCCCGGCAGGCATCTGCCAAAAAAAAGGGTCAATTTTTGGAGGGCTTGTGAAAAGCCATTGATTGTTGCTTTTACATCCATGTATGGAAGAACCCCGGCAGGCATCTGCCAAAAAAAGCGTACATTTTTGGAGGGCTTGTGAAAAGCCATTGATTGTTGCTTTTACATCAATGTATGGAAGAACCCCGGGAAAGACCTCTGCCAAAAAAAAGGGTCAATTTTTGGAGGGCTTGTGAAAAGCCATTGCTTGTTGCTTTTACATCCATGTATGGAAGAACCCCGGCAGGCATCTGCCAAAAAAAAGGGTCAATTTTTGGAGGGCTTGTGAAAAGCCATTGATTGTTGCTTTTACATCCATGTATGGTAGAACCCCGGCAGGCATCTGCCAAAAAAAGCGTACATTTTTGGAGGGCTTGTGAAAAGTCATTGCTTGTTGCTTTTACATCCATCTATGGAAGAACCCCGGCAGGCATCGGCCAAAAAAAGCGTACATTTTTGGAGGGCTTGTTAAAAGTTATTGCTTGTTGCTTTTACATCCATCTATGGAAGAACCCCGGCAGGCATCTGCCAAAAAAAGGGTCAATTTTTGGAGGGCTTGTGAAAAGCCATTGCTTGTTGCTTTTACATCCATGTATGGAAGAACCCCGGCAGGCATCTGCCAATAAAAATTGTACATTTTTGGAGGGCTTGTGAAAAGTCATTGCTTGTTGCTTTTACATCCATCTATGGAAGAACCCCGGCAGGCATCTGCCAAAAAAAGCGTAAATTTTTGGAGGGCTTGTTAAAAGTCATTGCTTGTTGCTTTTACATCCATGTATGGAAGAACCCCGGCAGGCATCTGCCAAAAAAAAGGGTCAATTTTTGGAGGGCTTGTGAAAAGCCATTGATTGTTGCTTTTACATCCATGTATGGAAGAACCCCGGCAGGCATCTGCCAAAAAAAAGGGTCAATTTTTGGAGGGCTTGTGAAAAGCCATTGCTTGTTGCTTTTACATCCATGTATGGAAGAACCCCGGCAGGCATCTGCCAAAAAAAGGGTCAATTTTTGGAGGGCTTGTGAAAAGCCATTGATTGTTGCTTTTACATCAATGTATGGAAGAACCCCGGCAGACCTCTGCCAAAAAAAGCGTCAATTTTTGGAGGGCTTGTGAAAAGTCATTGCTTGTTGCTTTTACATCCATCTATGGAAGAACCCCGGCAGGCATCTGCCAAAAAAAGCGTAAATTTTTGGAGGGCTTGTTAAAAGTCATTGCTTGTTGCTTTTACATCCATGTATGGAAGAACCCCGGCAGACCTCTGCCAAAAAAAGCGTCAATTTTTGGAGGGCTTGTGAAAAGTCATTGCTTGTTGCTTTTACATCCATCTATGGAAGAACCCCGGCAGGCATCTGCCAAAAAAAGCGTAAATTTTTGGAGGGCTTGTTAAAAGTCATTGCTTGATGCTTTTACATCCATGTATGGAAGAACCCCGGCAGGCATCTGCCAAAAAAAAGGGTCAATTTTTGGAGGGCTTGTGAAAAGCCATTGCTTGTTGCTTTTACATCCATCTATGGAAGAACCCCGGCAGGCATCTGCCAAAAAAAAGGGTCAATTTTTGGAGGGCTTGTGAAAAGCCATTGATTGTTGCTTTTACATCCATGTATGGAAGAACCCCGGCAGGCATCTGCCAAAAAAAGCGTAAATTTTTGGAGGGCTTGTGAAAAGTCATTGCTTGTTGCTTTTACATCCATCTATGGAAGAACCCCGGCAGGCATCGGCCAAAAAAAGCGTACATTTTTGGAGGGCTTGTTAAAAGTCATTGCTTGTTGCTTTTACATCCATCTATGGAAGAACCCCGGCAGGCATCTGCCAAAAAAAAGGGTCAATTTCTGGAGGGCTTGTGAAAAGCCATTGCTTGTTGCTTTTACATCCATGTATGGAAGAACCCCGGAAGGCATCTGCCAAAAAAAAGGGTCAATTTTTGGAGGGCTTGTGAAAAGTCATTGCTTGTTGCTTTTACATCCATCTATGGAAGAACCCCGGCAGGCATCTGCCAAAAAAAGGGTCAATTTTTGGAGGGCTTGTGAAAAGCCATTGCTTGTTGCTTTTACATCCATGTATGGAAGAACCCCGGCAGGCATCTGCCAATAAAAAGGGTCAATTTTTGGAGGGCTTGTGAAAAGCCATTGCTTGTTGCTTTTACATCAATGTATGGAAGAACCCCGGCAGACCTCTGCCAAAAAAAGCGTCAATTTTTGGAGGGCTTGTGAAAAGTCATTGCTTGTTGCTTTTACATCCATGTATGGAAGAACCCCGGCAGGCATCTGCCAATAAAAATTGTACATTTTTGGAGGGCTTGTGAAAAGTCATTGCTTGTTGCTTTTACATCCATCTATGGAAGAACCCCGGCAGGCATCTGCCAAAAAAAGCGTAAATTTTTGGAGGGCTTGTTAAAAGTCATTGCTTGCTGCTTTTACATCCATGTATGGAAGAACCCCGGCAGGCATCTGCCAAAAAAAAGGGTCAATTTTTGGAGGGCTTGTGAAAAGCCATTGATTGTTGCTTTTACATCCATGTATGGAAGAACCCCGGCAGGCATCTGCCAAAAAAAAGGGTCAATTTTTGGAGGGCTTGTGAAAAGCCATTGCTTGTTGCTTTTACATCCATGTATGGAAGAACCCCGGCAGGCATCTGCCAAAAAAAAGGGTCAATTTTTGGAGGGCTTGTGAAAAGCCATTGATTGTTGCTTTTACATCAATGTATGGAAGAACCCCGGCAGGCATCTGCCAATAAAAATTGTAAATTTTTGGAGGGCTTGTGAAAAGTCATTGCTTGTTGCTTTTACATCCATGTATGGAAGAACCCCGGCAGGCATCTGCCAAAAAAAAGGGTAAATTTTAGGAGGGCTTGTGAAAAGTCATTGCTTGTTGCTTTTACATCCATCTATGGAAGAACCCCGGCAGGCATCTGCCAAAAAAAAGGGTAAATTTTTGGAGGGCTTGTGAAAAGTCATTGCTTGTTGCTTTTACGTCCATGTATGGAAGAACCCCGGCAGACCTCTGCCAAAAAAAGCGTCAATTTTTGGAGGGCTTGTGAAAAGTCATTGCTTGTTGAATTTACATCCATGTATGGAAGAACCCCGGCAGGCATCTGCCAATAAAAAGAGTAAATTTTTGGAGTGCTTGTGAAAAGTCGTTGCTTGTTGCTTTTACATCCATGTATGGAAGAACCCCGGCAGGCATCTGCCAATAAAAAGAGTAAATTTTTGGAGGGCTTGTGAAAAGCCATTGCTTGTTGCTTTTACATCCATGTATGGAAGAACCCCGGCAGGCAACTGCCAATAAAAAGAATAAATTTTTGGAGGGCTTGTGAAAAGTCATTGCTTGTTGCTTTTACATCCATGTATGGAAGAACCCCGGCAGGCATCTGCCAATAAAAAGGGTAAATTTTTGGAGGGCTTGTGAAAAGCCATTGCTTGTTGCTTTTACATCCATGTATGGAAGAACCCCTGCAGGCATCTGCCAATAAAAAGCGTACATTTTTGGAGGGCTTGTGAAAAGTCATTGCTTGTTGCTTTTACATCCATCTATGGAAGAACCCCGGCAGGCATCTGCCAAAAAAAAAGGGTCAATTTTTGGAGGGCTTGTGAAAAGCCATTGATTGTTGCTTTTACATCCATGTATGGAAGAACCCCGGCAGGCATCTGCCAAAAAAAGCGTAAATTTTTGGAGGGCTTGTTAAAAGTCATTGCTTGTTGCTTTTACATCTAACTATGGAAGAACCCCGGCAGGCATCTGCCAAAAAAAAGGGTCAATTTTTGGAGGGCTTGTGAAAAGCCATTGATTGTTGCTTTTACATCCATGTATGGAAGAACCCCGGCAGGCATCTGCCAAAAAAAAGGGTCAATTTTTGGAGGGCTTGTGAAAAGCCATTGCTTGTTGCTTTTACATCAATGTATGGAAGAACCCCGGCAGGCATCTGCCAAAAAAAAGGGTCAATTTTTGGAGGGCTTGTGAAAAGCCATTGCTTGTTGCTTTTACATCCATGTATGGAAGAACCCCGGCAGGTATCTGCCAATAAAAAGAGTAAATTTTTGGAGGGCTTTTGAAAAGTCATTGCTTGTTGCTTTTACATCCATGTATGGAAGAACCCCGGCAGGCATCTTCCAAAAAAAGCGTAAATTTTTGGAGGGCTTGTGAAAAGCCATTGCTTGTTGCTTTTACATCCATCTATGGAAGAACCCCGGCAGGCATCTGCCAATAAAAAGGGTCAATTTTTGGAGGGCTTGTGAAAAGCCATTGCTTGTTGATTTTACGTCCATGTATGGAAGAACCCCGGCAGGCATCTGCCAAAAAAAGCGTCAATTTTTGGAGGGCTTGTGAAAAGCCATTGCTTGTTGCTTTTACATCCATGTATGGAAGAACCCCGGCAGGAATCTGCCAAAAAAAAAGAGTCAATTTTTGGAGGGCTTGTGAAAAGTCATTGCTTGTTGCTTTTACATCCATGTATGGAAGAACCCCGGCAGGCATCTGCCAAAAAAAGCGTCAATTTTTGGAGGGCTTGTGAAAAGCCATTGCTTGTTGCTTTTACATCCATGTATGGAAGAACCCCGGCAGGCATCTGCCAATAAAAAGGGTCAATTTTTGGAGGGCTTGTGAAAAGTCATTGCTTGTTGCTTTTACATCCATCTATGGAAGAACCCCGGCAGGCATCTGCCAAAAAAAGCGTCAATTTTTGGAGGGCTTGTGAAAAGCCATTGCTTGTTGCTTTTACATCCATGTATGGAAGAACCCCGGCAGGCATCTGCCAAAAAAAAGGGTCAATTTTTGGAGGGCTTGTGAAAAGCCATTGCTTGTTGCTTTTACATCCATCTATGGAAGAACCCCGGCAGGCATCTGCCAAAAAAAGCGTAAATTTTTGGAGGGCTTGTGAAAAGCCATTGCTTGTTGCTTTTACATCCATCTATGGAAGAACCCCGGCAGGCATCTGCCAAAAAAAAGGGTCAATTTTTGGAGGGCTTGTGAAAAGCCATTGCTTGTTGCTTTTACATCCATCTATGGAAGAACCCCGGCAGGCATCTGCCAAAAAAAGCGTAAATTTTTGGAGGGCTTGTTAAAAGTCATTGCTTGTTGCTTTTACATCCATCTATGGAAGAACCCCGGCAGGCATCTGCCAAAAAAAAGGGTCAATTTTTGGAGGGCTTGTGAAAAGTCATTGCTTGTTGCTTTTACATCCATGTATGGAAGAACCCCGGCAGGCATCTGCCAAAAAAAGGGTAAATTTTTGGAGGGCATGTGAAAAGCCATTGCTTGTTGCTTTTACATCAATGTATGGAAGAACCCCGGCAGACCTCTGCCAAAAAAAGCGTCAATTTTTGGAGGGCTTGTGAAAAGCCATTGCTTGTTGCTTTTACATCCATGTATGGAAGAACCCCGGCAGGCAACTGCCAATAAAAAGAGTAAATTTTTGGAGGGCTTGTGAAAAGTCATTGCTTTATCCATGTATGGAAGAACCCCGGTAGGCATCTGCCAATAAAAAGGGTAAATTTTTGGAGGGCTTGTGAAAAGTCATTGCTTGTTGCTTTTACATCCATCTATGGAAGAACCCCGGCAGGCATCTGCCAAAAAAAAGGGTCAATCTTTGGAGGGCTTGTGAAAAGCCATTGATTGTTGCTTTTACATCCATGTATCTAAGAACCCCGGCAGGCATCTGCCAAAAAAAGCGTAAATTTTTGGAGGGCTTGTGAAAAGTCATTGCTTGTTGCTTTTACATCCATCTATGGAAGAACCCCGGCAGGCATCTGCCAATAAAAAGAGTAAATTTTTGGAGGGCTTGTGAAAAGTCATTGCTTGTTGCTTTTACATCCATGTATGGAAGAACCCCGGCAGGCATCTGCCAAAAAAAAGGGTAAATTTTAGGAGGGCTTGTGAAAAGTCATTGCTTGTTGCTTTTACATCCATCTATGGAAGAACCCCGGCAGGCATCTGCCAAAAAAAAGGGTAAATTTTTGGAGGGCTTGTGAAAAGTCATTGCTTGTTGCTTTTACGTCCATGTATGGAAGAACCCCGGCAGACCTCTGCCAAAAAAAGCGTCAATTTTTGGAGGGCTTGTGAAAAGTCATTGCTTGTTGAATTTACATCCATGTATGGAAGAACCCCGGCAGGCATCTGCCAATAAAAAGAGTAAATTTTTGGAGTGCTTGTGAAAAGTCGTTGCTTGTTGCTTTTACATCCATGTATGGAAGAACCCCGGCAGGCATCTGCCAATAAAAAGAGTAAATTTTTGGAGGGCTTGTGAAAAGCCATTGCTTGTTGCTTTTACATCCATGTATGGAAGAACCCCGGCAGGCAACTGCCAATAAAAAGAATAAATTTTTGGAGGGCTTGTGAAAAGTCATTGCTTGTTGCTTTTACATCCATGTATGGAAGAACCCCGGCAGGCATCTGCCAATAAAAAGGGTAAATTTTTGGAGGGCTTGTGAAAAGTCATTGCTTGTTGCTTTTACATCCATCTATGGAAGAACCCCGGCAGGCATCTGCCAAAAAAAAAGGGTCAATTTTTGGAGGGCTTGTGAAAAGCCATTGATTGTTGCTTTTACATCCATGTATGGAAGAACCCCGGCAGGCATCTGCCAAAAAAAGCGTAAATTTTTGGAGGGCTTGTGAAAAGTCATTGCTTGTTGCTTTTACATCCATCTATGGAAGAACCCCGGCAGGCATCTGCCAAAAAAAGCGTAAATTTTTGGAGGGCTTGTTAAAAGTCATTGCTTGTTGCTTTTACATCCATGTATGGAAGAACCCCGGCAGGCATCTGCCAAAAAAAAGGGTCAATTTTTGGAGGGCTTGTGAAAAGCCATTGACTGTTGCTTTTACATCCATGTATGGAAGAACCCCGGCAGGCATCTGCCAAAAAAAGCGTAAATTTTTGGAGGGCTTGTTAAAAGTCATTGCTTGTTGCTTTTACATCCATCTATGGAAGAACCCCGGCAGGCATCTGCTAAAAAAAAGGGTCAATTTTTGGAGGGCTTGTGAAAAGCCATTGATTGTTGCTTTTACATCCATGTATGGAAGAACCCCGGCAGGCATCTGCCAAAAAAAAGGGTCAATTTTTGGAGGGCTTGTGAAAAGCCATTGCTTGTTGCTTTTACATCAATGTATGGAAGAACCCCGGCAGGCATCTGCCAAAAAAAAGGGTCAATTTTTGGAGGGCTTGTGAAAAGCCATTGCTTGTTGCTTTTACATCCATGTATGGAAGAACCCCGGCAGGTATCTGCCAATAAAAAGAGTAAATTTTTGGAGGGCTTGTGAAAAGTCATTGCTTGTTGCTTTTACATCCATGTATGGAAGAACCCCGGCAGGCATCTTCCAAAAAAAGCGTACATTTTTGGAGGACTTGTGAAAAGCCATTGCTTGTTGCTTTTACATCCATCTATGGAAGAACCCCGGCAGGCATCTGCCAATAAAAAGGGTCAATTTTTGGAGGGCTTGTGAAAAGCCATTGCTTGTTGATTTTACGTCCATGTATGGAAGAACCCCGGCAGGCATCTGCCAAAAAAAGCGTCAATTTTTGGAGGGCTTGTGAAAAGCCATTGCTTGTTGCTTTTACATCCATGTATGGAAGAACCCCGGCAGGAATCTGCCAAAAAAAAAGAGTCAATTTTTGAGGGCTTGTGAAAAGTCATTGCTTGTTGCTTTTACATCCATGTATGGAAGAACCCCGGCAGGCATCTGCCAAAAAAAGCGTCAATTTTTGGAGGGCTTGTGAAAAGCCATTGCTTGTTGCTTTTACATCCATGTATGGAAGAACCCCGGCAGGCATCTGCCAATAAAAAGGGTCAATTTTTGGAGGGCTTGTGAAAAGTCATTGCTTGTTGCTTTTACATCCATCTATGGAAGAACCCCGGCAGGCATCTGCCAAAAAAAGCGTCAATTTTTGGAGGGCTTGTGAAAAGCCATTGCTTGTTGCTTTTACATCCATGTATGGAAGAACCCCGGCAGGCATCTGCCAAAAAAAAGGGTCAATTTTTGGAGGGCTTGTGAAAAGCCATTGCTTGTTGCTTTTACATCCATCTATGGAAGAACCCCGGCAGGTATCTGCCAAAAAAAAGGGTCAATTTTTGGAGGGCTTGTGAAAAGCCATTGCTTGTTGCTTTTACATCCATGTATGGAAGAACCCCGGCAGGCATCTGCCAAAAAAAAGGGTCAATTTTTGGAGGGCTTGTGAAAAGCCATTGCTTGTTGCTTTTACATCCATGTATGGAAGAACCCCGGCAGGCATCTGCCAAAAAAAGGGTCAATTTTTGGAGGGCTTGTGAAAAGCCATTGATTGTTGCTTTTACATCAATGTATGGAAGAACCCCGGCAGACCTCTGCCAAAAAAAGCGTCAATTTTTGGAGGGCTTGTGAAAAGTCATTGCTTGTTGCTTTTACATCCATCTATGGAAGAACCCCGGCAGGCATCTGCCAAAAAAAGCGTAAATTTTTGGAGGGCTTGTTAAAAGTCATTGCTTGTTGCTTTTACATCCATGTATGGAAGAACCCCGGCAGACCTCTGCCAAAAAAAGCGTCAATTTTTGGAGGGCTTGTGAAAAGTCATTGCTTGTTGCTTTTACATCCATCTATGGAAGAACCCCGGCAGGCATCTGCCAAAAAAAGCGTAAATTTTTGGAGGGCTTGTTAAAAGTCATTGCTTGTTGCTTTTACATCCATGTATGGAAGAACCCCGGCAGGCATCTGCCAAAAAAAAGGGTCAATTTTTGGAGGGCTTGTGAAAAGCCATTGCTTGTTGCTTTTACATCCATCTATGGAAGAACCCCGGCAGGCATCTGCCAAAAAAAAGGGTCAATTTTTGGAGGGCTTGTGAAAAGCCTTTGATTGTTGCTTTTACATCCATGTATGGAAGAACCCCGGCAGGCATCTGCCAAAAAAAGCGTAAATTTTTGGAGGGCTTGTGAAAAGTCATTGCTTGTTGCTTTTACATCCATCTATGGAAGAACCCCGGCAGGCATCGGCCAAAAAAAGCGTACATTTTTGGAGGGCTTGTTAAAAGTCATTGCTTGTTGCTTTTACATCCATCTATGGAAGAACCCCGGCAGGCATCTGCCAAAAAAAAGGGTCAATTTCTGGAGGGCTTGTGAAAAGCCATTGCTTGTTGCTTTTACATCCATGTATGGAAGAACCCCGGAAGGCATCTGCCAAAAAAAAGGGTCAATTTTTGGAGGGCTTGTGAAAAGTCATTGCTTGTTGCTTTTACATCCATCTATGGAAGAACCCCGGCAGGCATCTGCCAAAAAAAGGGTCAATTTTTGGAGGGCTTGTGAAAAGCCATTGCTTGTTGCTTTTACATCCATGTATGGAAGAACCCCGGCAGGCATCTGCCAATAAAAAGGGTCAATTTTTGGAGGGCTTGTGAAAAGCCATTGCTTGTTGCTTTTACATCAATGTATGGAAGAACCCCGGCAGACCTCTGCCAAAAAAAGCGTCAATTTTTGGAGGGCTTGTGAAAAGTCATTGCTTGTTGCTTTTACATCCATGTATGGAAGAACCCCGGCAGGCATCTGCCAATAAAAATTGTACATTTTTGGAGGGCTTGTGAAAAGTCATTGCTTGTTGCTTTTACATCCATCTATGGAAGAACCCCGGCAGGCATCTGCCAAAAAAAGCGTAAATTTTTGGAGGGCTTGTTAAAAGTCATTGCTTGCTGCTTTTACATCCATGTATGGAAGAACCCCGGCAGGCATCTGCCAAAAAAAAGGGTCAATTTTTGGAGGGCTTGTGAAAAGCCATTGATTGTTGCTTTTACATCCATGTATGGAAGAACCCCGGCAGGCATCTGCCAAAAAAAAGGGTCAATTTTTGGAGGGCTTGTGAAAAGCCATTGCTTGTTGCTTTTACATCCATGTATGGAAGAACCCCGGCAGGCATCTGCCAAAAAAAAGGGTCAATTTTTGGAGGGCTTGTGAAAAGCCATTGATTGTTGCTTTTACATCAATGTATGGAAGAACCCCGGCAGGCATCTGCCAAAAAAAAGGGTAAATTTTAGGAGGGCTTGTGAAAAGTCATTGCTTGTTGCTTTTACATCCATCTATGGAAGAACCCCGGCAGGCATCTGCCAAAAAAAAGGGTAAATTTTTGGAGGGCTTGTGAAAAGTCATTGCTTGTTGCTTTTACGTCCATGTATGGAAGAACCCCGGCAGACCTCTGCCAAAAAAAGCGTCAATTTTTGGAGGGCTTGTGAAAAGTCATTGCTTGTTGAATTTACATCCATGTATGGAAGAACCCCGGCAGGCATCTGCCAATAAAAAGAGTAAATTTTTGGAGTGCTTGTGAAAAGTCGTTGCTTGTTGCTTTTACATCCATGTATGGAAGAACCCCGGCAGGCATCTGCCAATAAAAAGAGTAAATTTTTGGAGGGCTTGTGAAAAGCCATTGCTTGTTGCTTTTACATCCATGTATGGAAGAACCCCGGCAGGCAACTGCCAATAAAAAGAATAAATTTTTGGAGGGCTTGTGAAAAGTCATTGCTTGTTGCTTTTACATCCATGTATGGAAGAACCCCGGCAGGCATCTGCCAATAAAAAGGGTACATTTTTGGAGGGCTTGTGAAAAGCCATTGCTTGTTGCTTTTACATCCATGTATGGAAGAACCCCTGCAGGCATCTGCCAATAAAAAGCGTACATTTTTGGAGGGCTTGTGAAAAGTCATTGCTTGTTGCTTTTACATCCATCTATGGAAGAACCCCGGCAGGCATCTGCCAAAAAAAAAGGGTCAATTTTTGGAGGGCTTGTGAAAAGCCATTGATTGTTGCTTTTACATCCATGTATGGAAGAACCCCGGCAGGCATCTGCCAAAAAAAGCGTAAATTTTTGGAGGGCTTGTTAAAAGTCATTGCTTGTTGCTTTTACATCCATGTATGGAAGAACCCCGGCAGGCATCTGCCAAAAAAAAGGGTCAATTTTTGGAGGGCTTGTGAAAAGCCATTGACTGTTGCTTTTACATCCATGTATGGAAGAACCCCGGCAGGCATCTGCCAAAAAAAGCGTAAATTTTTGGAGGGCTTGTTAAAAGTCATTGCTTGTTGCTTTTACATCTAACTATGGAAGAACCCCGGCAGGCATCTGCCAAAAAAAAGGGTCAATTTTTGGAGGGCTTGTGAAAAGCCATTGATTGTTGCTTTTACATCCATGTATGGAAGAACCCCGGCAGGCATCTGCCAAAAAAAAGGGTCAATTTTTGGAGGGCTTGTGAAAAGCCATTGCTTGTTGCTTTTACATCAATGTATGGAAGAACCCCGGCAGGCATCTGCCAAAAAAAAGGGTCAATTTTTGGAGGGCTTGTGAAAAGCCATTGCTTGTTGCTTTTACATCCATGTATGGAAGAACCCCGGCAGGTATCTGCCAATAAAAAGAGTAAATTTTTGGAGGGCTTTTGAAAAGTCATTGCTTGTTGCTTTTACATCCATGTATGGAAGAACCCCGGCAGGCATCTTCCAAAAAAAGCGTAAATTTTTGGAGGGCTTGTGAAAAGCCATTGCTTGTTGCTTTTACATCCATCTATGGAAGAACCCCGGCAGGCATCTGCCAATAAAAAGGGTCAATTTTTGGAGGGCTTGTGAAAAGCCATTGCTTGTTGATTTTACGTCCATGTATGGAAGAACCCCGGCAGGCATCTGCCAAAAAAAGCGTCAATTTTTGGAGGGCTTGTGAAAAGCCATTGCTTGTTGCTTTTACATCCATGTATGGAAGAACCCCGGCAGGAATCTGCCAAAAAAAAAGAGTCAATTTTTGGAGGGCTTGTGAAAAGTCATTGCTTGTTGCTTTTACATCCATGTATGGAAGAACCCCGGCAGGCATCTGCCAAAAAAAGCGTCAATTTTTGGAGGGCTTGTGAAAAGCCATTGCTTGTTGCTTTTACATCCATGTATGGAAGAACCCCGGCAGGCATCTGCCAATAAAAAGGGTCAATTTTTGGAGGGCTTGTGAAAAGTCATTGCTTGTTGCTTTTACATCCATCTATGGAAGAACCCCGGCAGGCATCTGCCAAAAAAAGCGTCAATTTTTGGAGGGCTTGTGAAAAGCCATTGCTTGTTGCTTTTACATCCATGTATGGAAGAACCCCGGCAGGCATCTGCCAAAAAAAAGGGTCAATTTTTGGAGGGCTTGTGAAAAGCCATTGCTTGTTGCTTTTACATCCATCTATGGAAGAACCCCGGCAGGCATCTGCCAAAAAAAGCGTAAATTTTTGGAGGGCTTGTTAAAAGTCATTGCTTGTTGCTTTTACATCCATCTATGGAAGAACCCCGGCAGGCATCTGCCAAAAAAAAGGGTCAATTTTTGGAGGGCTTGTGAAAAGTCATTGCTTGTTGCTTTTACATCCATGTATGGAAGAACCCCGGCAGGCATCTGCCAAAAAAAGGGTAAATTTTTGGAGGGCATGTGAAAAGCCATTGCTTGTTGCTTTTACATCAATGTATGGAAGAACCCCGGCAGACCTCTGCCAAAAAAAGCGTCAATTTTTGGAGGGCTTGTGAAAAGCCATTGCTTGTTGCTTTTACATCCATGTATGGAAGAACCCCGGCAGGCAACTGCCAATAAAAAGAGTAAATTTTTGGAGGGCTTGTGAAAAGTCATTGCTTTATCCATGTATGGAAGAACCCCGGTAGGCATCTGCCAATAAAAAGGGTAAATTTTTGGAGGGCTTGTGAAAAGTCATTGCTTGTTGCTTTTACATCCATCTATGGAAGAACCCCGGCAGGCATCTGCCAAAAAAAAGGGTCAATCTTTGGAGGGCTTGTGAAAAGCCATTGATTGTTGCTTTTACATCCATGTATCTAAGAACCCCGGCAGGCATCTGCCAAAAAAAGCGTAAATTTTTGGAGGGCTTGTGAAAAGTCATTGCTTGTTGCTTTTACATCCATCTATGGAAGAACCCCGGCAGGCATCTGCCAATAAAAAGAGTAAATTTTTGGAGGGCTTGTGAAAAGTCATTGCTTGTTGCTTTTACATCCATGTATGGAAGAACCCCGGCAGGCATCTGCCAAAAAAAAGGGTAAATTTTAGGAGGGCTTGTGAAAAGTCATTGCTTGTTGCTTTTACATCCATCTATGGAAGAACCCCGGCAGGCATCTGCCAAAAAAAAGGGTAAATTTTTGGAGGGCTTGTGAAAAGTCATTGCTTGTTGCTTTTACGTCCATGTATGGAAGAACCCCGGCAGACCTCTGCCAAAAAAAGCGTCAATTTTTGGAGGGCTTGTGAAAAGTCATTGCTTGTTGAATTTACATCCATGTATGGAAGAACCCCGGCAGGCATCTGCCAATAAAAAGAGTAAATTTTTGGAGTGCTTGTGAAAAGTCGTTGCTTGTTGCTTTTACATCCATGTATGGAAGAACCCCGGCAGGCATCTGCCAATAAAAAGAGTAAATTTTTGGAGGGCTTGTGAAAAGCCATTGCTTGTTGCTTTTACATCCATGTATGGAAGAACCCCGGCAGGCAACTGCCAATAAAAAGAATAAATTTTTGGAGGGCTTGTGAAAAGTCATTGCTTGTTGCTTTTACATCCATGTATGGAAGAACCCCGGCAGGCATCTGCCAATAAAAAGGGTAAATTTTTGGAGGGCTTGTGAAAAGTCATTGCTTGTTGCTTTTACATCCATCTATGGAAGAACCCCGGCAGGCATCTGCCAAAAAAAAAGGGTCAATTTTTGGAGGGCTTGTGAAAAGCCATTGATTGTTGCTTTTACATCCATGTATGGAAGAACCCCGGCAGGCATCTGCCAAAAAAAGCGTAAATTTTTGGAGGGCTTGTGAAAAGTCATTGCTTGTTGCTTTTACATCCATCTATGGAAGAACCCCGGCAGGCATCTGCCAAAAAAAGCGTAAATTTTTGGAGGGCTTGTTAAAAGTCATTGCTTGTTGCTTTTACATCCATGTATGGAAGAACCCCGGCAGGCATCTGCCAAAAAAAAGGGTCAATTTTTGGAGGGCTTGTGAAAAGCCATTGACTGTTGCTTTTACATCCATGTATGGAAGAACCCCGGCAGGCATCTGCCAAAAAAAGCGTAAATTTTTGGAGGGCTTGTTAAAAGTCATTGCTTGTTGCTTTTACATCCATGTATGGAAGAACCCCGGCAGGCATCTGCCAAAAAAAAGGGTCAATTTTTGGAGGGCTTGTGAAAAGCCATTGACTGTTGCTTTTACATCCATCTATGGAAGAACCCCGGCAGGCATCTGCTAAAAAAAAGGGTCAATTTTTGGAGGGCTTGTGAAAAGCCATTGATTGTTGCTTTTACATCCATGTATGGAAGAACCCCGGCAGGCATCTGCCAAAAAAAAGGGTCAATTTTTGGAGGGCTTGTGAAAAGCCATTGCTTGTTGCTTTTACATCAATGTATGGAAGAACCCCGGCAGGCATCTGCCAAAAAAAAGGGTCAATTTTTGGAGGGCTTGTGAAAAGCCATTGCTTGTTGCTTTTACATCCATGTATGGAAGAACCCCGGCAGGTATCTGCCAATAAAAAGAGTAAATTTTTGGAGGGCTTGTGAAAAGTCATTGCTTGTTGCTTTTACATCCATGTATGGAAGAACCCCGGCAGGCATCTTCCAAAAAAAGCGTACATTTTTGGAGGACTTGTGAAAAGCCATTGCTTGTTGCTTTTACATCCATCTATGGAAGAACCCCGGCAGGCATCTGCCAATAAAAAGGGTCAATTTTTGGAGGGCTTGTGAAAAGCCATTGCTTGTTGATTTTACGTCCATGTATGGAAGAACCCCGGCAGGCATCTGCCAAAAAAAGCGTCAATTTTTGGAGGGCTTGTGAAAAGCCATTGCTTGTTGCTTTTACATCCATGTATGGAAGAACCCCGGCAGGAATCTGCCAAAAAAAAAGAGTCAATTTTTGAGGGCTTGTGAAAAGTCATTGCTTGTTGCTTTTACATCCATGTATGGAAGAACCCCGGCAGGCATCTGCCAAAAAAAGCGTCAATTTTTGGAGGGCTTGTGAAAAGCCATTGCTTGTTGCTTTTACATCCATGTATGGAAGAACCCCGGCAGGCATCTGCCAATAAAAAGGGTCAATTTTTGGAGGGCTTGTGAAAAGTCATTGCTTGTTGCTTTTACATCCATCTATGGAAGAACCCCGGCAGGCATCTGCCAAAAAAAGCGTCAATTTTTGGAGGGCTTGTGAAAAGCCATTGCTTGTTGCTTTTACATCCATGTATGGAAGAACCCCGGCAGGCATCTGCCAAAAAAAAGGGTCAATTTTTGGAGGGCTTGTGAAAAGCCATTGCTTGTTGCTTTTACATCCATCTATGGAAGAACCCCGGCAGGTATCTGCCAAAAAAAAGGGTCAATTTTTGGAGGGCTTGTGAAAAGCCATTGCTTGTTGCTTTTACATCCATGTATGGAAGAACCCCGGCAGGTATCTGCCAATAAAAAGAGTAAATTTTTGGAGGGCTTTTGAAAAGTCATTGCTTGTTGCTTTTACATCCATCTATGGAAGAACCCCGGCAGGCATCTGCCAAAAAAAGCGTACATTTTTGGAGGGCTTGTGAAAAGCCATTGCTTGTTGCTTTTACATCCATGTATGGAAGAACCCCGGCAGGCATCTGCCAAAAAAAAAGGGTCAATTTTTGGAGGGCTTGTGAAAAGTCATTGCTTGTTGCTTTTACATCCATGTATGGAAGAACCCCGGCAGGCATCTGCCAAAAAAAAGGGTCAATTTTTGGAGGGCTTGTGAAAAGTCATTGCTTGTTGCTTTTACATCCTTCTATGGAAGAACCCCGGCAGGCATCTGCCAATAAAAAGAGTAAATTTTTGGAGGGCTTGTGAAAAGCCATTGCTTGTTGCTTTTACATCCATGTATGGAAGAACCCCGGCAGGCATCTGCCAATAAAAAGGGTCAATTTTTGGAGGGCTTGTGAAAAGCCATTGCTTGTTGATTTTACGTCCATGTATGGAAGAACCCCGGCAGGCATCTGCCAAAAAAAAGGGTCAATTTTTGGAGGGCTTGTGAAAAGCCATTGCTTGTTGCTTTTACATCCATGTATGGAAGAACCCCGGCAGGCATCTGCCAAAAAAAAGGGTCAATTTTTGGAGGGCTTGTGAAAAGCCATTGCTTGTTGCTTTTACATCCATGTATGGAAGAACCCCGGCAGGCATCTGCCAATAAAAAGGGTCAATTTTTGGAGGGCTTGTGAAAAGCCATTGCTTGTTGATTTTACGTCCATGTATGGAAGAACCCCGGCAGGCATCTGCCAAAAAAAAGGGTCTATTTTTGGAGGGCTTGTGAAAAGCCATTGCTTGTTGCTTTTACATCCATGTATGGAAGAACCCCGGCAGGAATCTGCCAAAAAAAAGCGTCAATTTTTGGAGGGCTTGTGAAAAGCCATTGCTTGTTGCTTTTACATCCATCTATGGAAGAACCCCGGAAGGCATCTGCCAATAAAAAGGGTCAATTTTTGGAGGGCTTGTGAAAAGCCATTGCTTGTTGCTTTTACATCAATGTATGGAAGAACCCCGGCAGACCTCTGCCAAAAAAAGCGTCAATTTTTGGAGGGCTTGTGAAAAGTCATTGCTTGTTGCTTTTACATCCATGTATGGAAGAACCCCGGCAGGCATCTGCCAATAAAAATTGTACATTTTTGGAGGGCTTGTGAAAAGTCATTGCTTGTTGCTTTTACATCCATCTATGGAAGAACCCCGGCAGGCATCTGCCAAAAAAAGCGTAAATTTTTGGAGGGCTTGTTAAAAGTCATTGCTTGTTGCTTTTACATCAATGTATGGAAGAACCCCGGCAGGCATCTGCCAATAAAAAGGGTCAATTTTTGGAGGGCTTGTGAAAAGCCATTGCTTGTTGATTTTACGTCCATGTATGGAAGAACCCCGGCAGGCATCTGCCAAAAAAAAGGGTCAATTTTTGGAGGGCTTGTGAAAAGCCATTGCTTGTTGCTTTTACATCCATGTATGGAAGAACCCCGGCAGGCATCTGCCAAAAAAAAGGGTCAATTTTTGGAGGGCTTGTGAAAAGCCATTGCTTGTTGCTTTTACATCCATGTATGGAAGAACCCCGGCAGGCATCTGCCAATAAAAAGGGTCAATTTTTGGAGGGCTTGTGAAAAGCCATTGCTTGTTGATTTTACGTCCATGTATGGAAGAACCCCGGCAGGCATCTGCCAAAAAAAAGGGTCTATTTTTGGAGGGCTTGTGAAAAGCCATTGCTTGTTGCTTTTACATCCATGTATGGAAGAACCCCGGCAGGAATCTGCCAAAAAAAAGCGTCAATTTTTGGAGGGCTTGTGAAAAGCCATTGCTTGTTGCTTTTACATCCATCTATGGAAGAACCCCGGAAGGCATCTGCCAATAAAAAGGGTCAATTTTTGGAGGGCTTGTGAAAAGCCATTGCTTGTTGCTTTTACATCAATGTATGGAAGAACCCCGGCAGACCTCTGCCAAAAAAAGCGTCAATTTTTGGAGGGCTTGTGAAAAGTCATTGCTTGTTGCTTTTACATCCATGTATGGAAGAACCCCGGCAGGCATCTGCCAATAAAAATTGTACATTTTTGGAGGGCTTGTGAAAAGTCATTGCTTGTTGCTTTTACATCCATCTATGGAAGAACCCCGGCAGGCATCTGCCAAAAAAAGCGTAAATTTTTGGAGGGCTTGTTAAAAGTCATTGCTTGTTGCTTTTACATCCATGTATGGAAGAACCCCGGCAGGCATCTGCCAAAAAAAAGGGTAAATTTTTGGAGGGCTTGTGAAAAGCCATTGATTGTTGCTTTTACATCCATGTATGGAAGAACCCCGGCAGGCATCTGCCAAAAAAAAGGGTCAATTTTTGGAGGGCTTGTGAAAAGCCATTGCTTGTTGCTTTTACATCCATGTATGGAAGAACCCCGGCAGGCATCTGCCAAAAAAAAGGGTCAATTTTTGGAGGGCTTGTGAAAAGCCATTGATTGTTGCTTTTACATCAATGTATGGAAGAACCCCGGCAGGCATCTGCCAATAAAAATTGTAAATTTTTGGAGGGCTTGTGAAAAGTCATTGCTTGATGCTTTTACATCCATGTATGGAAGAACCCCGGCAGGCATCTGCCAAAAAAAAGGGTAAATTTTAGGAGGGCTTGTGAAAAGTCATTGCTTGTTGCTTTTACATCCATCTATGGAAGAACCCCGGCAGGCATCTGCCAAAAAAAAGGGTCAATTTTTGGAGGGCTTGTGAAAAGCCATTGCTTGTTGCTTTTACATCCATGTATGGAAGAACCCCGGCAGGCATCTGCCAAAAAAAAGGGTCAATTTTTGGAGGGCTTGTGAAAAGCCATTGCTTGTTGCTTTTACATCCATGTATGGAAGAACCCCGGCAGACCTCTGCCAAAAAAAGCGTCAATTTTTGGAGGGCTTGTGAAAAGTCATTGCTTGATGCTTTTACATCCATGTATGGAAGAACCCCGGCAGGCATCTGCCAATAAAAATTGTACATTTTTGGAGGGCTTGTGAAAAGTCATTGCTTGTTGCTTTTACATCCATCTATGGAAGAACCCCGGCAGGCATCTGCCAAAAAAAGGGTCAATTTTTGGAGGGCTTGTTAAAAGTCATTGCTTGTTGCTTTTACATCCATGTATGGAAGAACCCCGGCAGGCATCTGCCAAAAAAAAGGGTCAATTTTTGGAGGGCTTGTGAAAAGCCATTGATTGTTGCTTTTACATCCATGTATGGAAGAACCCCGGCAGGCATCTGCCAAAAAAAGCGTAAATTTTTGGAGGGCTTGTTAAAAGTCATTGCTTGTTGCTTTTACATCCATCTATGGAAGAACCCCGGCAGGCATCTGCCAAAAAAAAGGGTCAATTTTTGGAGGGCTTGTGAAAAGTCATTGCTTGTTGCTTTTACATCCATGTATGGAAGAACCCCGGCAGGCATCTGCCAAAAAAAGGGTCAATTTTTGGAGGGCATGTGAAAAGCCATTGCTTGTTGCTTTTACATCAATGTATGGAAGAACCCCGGCAGACCTCTGCCAAAAAAAGCGTCAATTTTTGGAGGGCTTGTGAAAAGCCATTGCTTGTTGCTTTTACATCCATGTATGGAAGAACCCCGGCAGGCAACTGCCAATAAAAAGAGTAAATTTTTGGAGGGCTTGTGAAAAGTCATTGCTTGTTGCTTTTACATCCATGTATGGAAGAACCCCGGCAGGCATCTGCCAATAAAAAGGGTAAATTTTTGGAGGGCTTGTGAAAAGTCATTGCTTGTTGCTTTTACATCCATCTATGGAAGAACCCCGGCAGGCATCTGCCAAAAAAAAGGGTCAATCTTTGGAGGGCTTGTGAAAAGCCATTGATTGTTGCTTTTACATCCATGTATGGAAGAACCCCGGCAGGCATCTGCCAAAAAAAGCGTAAATTTTTGGAGGGCTTGTGAAAAGTCATTGCTTGTTGCTTTTACATCCATCTATGGAAGAACCCCGGCAGGCATCTGCCAATAAAAAGAGTAAATTTTTGGAGGGCTTGTGAAAAGTCATTGCTTGTTGCTTTTACATCCATGTATGGAAGAACCCCGGCAGGCATCTGCCAAAAAAAAGGGTAAATTTTAGGAGGGCTTGTGAAAAGTCATTGCTTGTTGCTTTTACATCCATCTATGGAAGAACCCCGGCAGGCATCTGCCAAAAAAAAGGGTAAATTTTTGGAGGGCTTGTGAAAAGTCATTGCTTGTTGCTTTTACGTCCATGTATGGAAGAACCCCGGCAGACCTCTGCCAAAAAAAGCGTCAATTTTTGGAGGGCTTGTGAAAAGTCATTGCTTGTTGAATTTACATCCATGTATGGAAGAACCCCGGCAGGCATCTGCCAATAAAAAGAGTAAATTTTTGGAGTGCTTGTGAAAAGTCGTTGCTTGTTGCTTTTACATCCATGTATGGAAGAAACCCGGCAGGCATCTGCCAATAAAAAGAGTAAATTTTTGGAGGGCTTGTGAAAAGCCATTGATTGTTGCTTTTACATCCATGTATGGAAGAACCCCGGCAGGCATCTGCCAAAAAAAGCGTAAATTTTTGGAGGGCTTGTTAAAAGTCATTGCTTGTTGCTTTTACATCCATCTATGGAAGAACCCCGGCAGGCATCTGCCAAAAAAAAGGGTCAATTTTTGGAGGGCTTGTGAAAAGTCATTGCTTGTTGCTTTTACATCCATGTATGGAAGAACCCCGGCAGGCATCTGCCAAAAAAAGGGTCAATTTTTGGAGGGCATGTGAAAAGCCATTGCTTGTTGCTTTTACATCAATGTATGGAAGAACCCCGGCAGACCTCTGCCAAAAAAAGCGTCAATTTTTGGAGGGCTTGTGAAAAGCCATTGCTTGTTGCTTTTACATCCATGTATGGAAGAACCCCGGCAGGCAACTGCCAATAAAAAGAGTAAATTTTTGGAGGGCTTGTGAAAAGTCATTGCTTGTTGCTTTTACATCCATGTATGGAAGAACCCCGGCAGGCATCTGCCAATAAAAAGGGTAAATTTTTGGAGGGCTTGTGAAAAGTCATTGCTTGTTGCTTTTACATCCATCTATGGAAGAACCCCGGCAGGCATCTGCCAAAAAAAAGGGTCAATCTTTGGAGGGCTTGTGAAAAGCCATTGATTGTTGCTTTTACATCCATGTATGGAAGAACCCCGGCAGGCATCTGCCAAAAAAAGCGTAAATTTTTGGAGGGCTTGTGAAAAGTCATTGCTTGTTGCTTTTACATCCATCTATGGAAGAACCCCGGCAGGCATCTGCCAATAAAAAGAGTAAATTTTTGGAGGGCTTGTGAAAAGTCATTGCTTGTTGCTTTTACATCCATGTATGGAAGAACCCCGGCAGGCATCTGCCAAAAAAAAGGGTAAATTTTAGGAGGGCTTGTGAAAAGTCATTGCTTGTTGCTTTTACATCCATCTATGGAAGAACCCCGGCAGGCATCTGCCAAAAAAAAGGGTAAATTTTTGGAGGGCTTGTGAAAAGTCATTGCTTGTTGCTTTTACGTCCATGTATGGAAGAACCCCGGCAGACCTCTGCCAAAAAAAGCGTCAATTTTTGGAGGGCTTGTGAAAAGTCATTGCTTGTTGAATTTACATCCATGTATGGAAGAACCCCGGCAGGCATCTGCCAATAAAAAGAGTAAATTTTTGGAGTGCTTGTGAAAAGTCGTTGCTTGTTGCTTTTACATCCATGTATGGAAGAAACCCGGCAGGCATCTGCCAATAAAAAGAGTAAATTTTTGGAGGGCTTGTGAAAAGCCATTGCTTGTTGCTTTTACATCCATGTATGGAAGAACCCCGGCAGGCAACTGCCAATAAAAAGAATAAATTTTTGGAGGGCTTGTGAAAAGTCATTGCTTGTTGCTTTTACATCCATGTATGGAAGAACCCCGGCAGGCATCTGCCAATAAAAAGGGTAAATTTTTGGAGGGCTTGTGAAAAGTCATTGCTTGTTGCTTTTACATCCATCTATGGAAGAACCCCGGCAGGCATCTGCCAAAAAAAAAGGGTCAATTTTTGGAGGGCTTGTGAAAAGCCATTGATTGTTGCTTTTACATCCATGTATGGAAGAACCCCGGCAGGCATCTGCCAAAAAAAGCGTAAATTTTTGGAGGGCTTGTTAAAAGTCATTGCTTGTTGCTTTTACATCTAACTATGGAAGAACCCCGGCAGGCATCTGCCAAAAAAAAGGGTCAATTTTTGGAGGGCTTGTGAAAAGCCATTGATTGTTGCTTTTACATCCATGTATGGAAGAACCCCGGCAGGCATCTGCCAAAAAAAAGGGTCAATTTTTGGAGGGCTTGTGAAAAGCCATTGCTTGTTGCTTTTACATCAATGTATGGAAGAACCCCGGCAGGCATCTGCCAAAAAAAAGGGTCAATTTTTGGAGGGCTTGTGAAAAGCCATTGCTTGTTGCTTTTACATCCATGTATGGAAGAACCCCGGCAGGTATCTGCCAATAAAAAGAGTAAATTTTTGGAGGGCTTTTGAAAAGTCATTGCTTGTTGCTTTTACATCCATGTATGGAAGAACCCCGGCAGGCATCTTCCAAAAAAAGCGTAAATTTTTGGAGGGCTTGTGAAAAGCCATTGCTTGTTGCTTTTACATCCATCTATGGAAGAACCCCGGCAGGCATCTGCCAATAAAAAGGGTCAATTTTTGGAGGGCTTGTGAAAAGCCATTGCTTGTTGATTTTACGTCCATGTATGGAAGAACCCCGGCAGGCATCTGCCAAAAAAAGCGTCAATTTTTGGAGGGCTTGTGAAAAGCCATTGCTTGTTGCTTTTACATCCATGTATGGAAGAACCCCGGCAGGAATCTGCCAAAAAAAAAGAGTCAATTTTTGGAGGGCTTGTGAAAAGTCATTGCTTGTTGCTTTTACATCCATGTATGGAAGAACCCCGGCAGGCATCTGCCAAAAAAAGCGTCAATTTTTGGAGGGCTTGTGAAAAGCCATTGCTTGTTGCTTTTACATCCATGTATGGAAGAACCCCGGCAGGCATCTGCCAATAAAAAGGGTCAATTTTTGGAGGGCTTGTGAAAAGTCATTGCTTGTTGCTTTTACATCCATCTATGGAAGAACCCCGGCAGGCATCTGCCAAAAAAAGCGTCAATTTTTGGAGGGCTTGTGAAAAGCCATTGCTTGTTGCTTTTACATCCATGTATGGAAGAACCCCGGCAGGCATCTGCCAAAAAAAAGGGTCAATTTTTGGAGGGCTTGTGAAAAGCCATTGCTTGTTGCTTTTACATCCATCTATGGAAGAACCCCGGCAGGCATCTGCCAAAAAAAGCGTAAATTTTTGGAGGGCTTGTTAAAAGTCATTGCTTGTTGCTTTTACATCCATCTATGGAAGAACCCCGGCAGGCATCTGCCAAAAAAAAGGGTCAATTTTTGGAGGGCTTGTGAAAAGTCATTGCTTGTTGCTTTTACATCCATGTATGGAAGAACCCCGGCAGGCATCTGCCAAAAAAAGGGTAAATTTTTGGAGGGCATGTGAAAAGCCATTGCTTGTTGCTTTTACATCAATGTATGGAAGAACCCCGGCAGACCTCTGCCAAAAAAAGCGTCAATTTTTGGAGGGCTTGTGAAAAGCCATTGCTTGTTGCTTTTACATCCATGTATGGAAGAACCCCGGCAGGCAACTGCCAATAAAAAGAGTAAATTTTTGGAGGGCTTGTGAAAAGTCATTGCTTTATCCATGTATGGAAGAACCCCGGCAGGCATCTGCCAATAAAAAGGGTAAATTTTTGGAGGGCTTGTGAAAAGTCATTGCTTGTTGCTTTTACATCCATGTATGGAAGAACCCCGGCAGGCATCTGCCAAAAAAAAGGGTCAATCTTTGGAGGGCTTGTGAAAAGCCATTGATTGTTGCTTTTACATCCATGTATCTAAGAACCCCGGCAGGCATCTGCCAAAAAAAGCGTAAATTTTTGGAGGGCTTGTGAAAAGTCATTGCTTGTTGCTTTTACATCCATCTATGGAAGAACCCCGGCAGGCATCTGCCAATAAAAAGAGTAAATTTTTGGAGGGCTTGTGAAAAGTCATTGCTTGTTGCTTTTACATCCATGTATGGAAGAACCCCGGCAGGCATCTGCCAAAAAAAAGGGTAAATTTTAGGAGGGCTTGTGAAAAGTCATTGCTTGTTGCTTTTACATCCATCTATGGAAGAACCCCGGCAGGCATCTGCCAAAAAAAAGGGTAAATTTTTGGAGGGCTTGTGAAAAGTCATTGCTTGTTGCTTTTACGTCCATGTATGGAAGAACCCCGGCAGACCTCTGCCAAAAAAAGCGTCAATTTTTGGAGGGCTTGTGAAAAGTCATTGCTTGTTGAATTTACATCCATGTATGGAAGAACCCCGGCAGGCATCTGCCAATAAAAAGAGTAAATTTTTGGAGTGCTTGTGAAAAGTCGTTGCTTGTTGCTTTTACATCCATGTATGGAAGAACCCCGGCAGGCATCTGCCAATAAAAAGAGTAAATTTTTGGAGGGCTTGTGAAAAGCCATTGCTTGTTGCTTTTACATCCATGTATGGAAGAACCCCGGCAGGCAACTGCCAATAAAAAGAATAAATTTTTGGAGGGCTTGTGAAAAGTCATTGCTTGTTGCTTTTACATCCATGTATGGAAGAACCCCGGCAGGCATCTGCCAATAAAAAGGGTAAATTTTTGGAAGGCTTGTGAAAAGTCATTGCTTGTTGCTTTTACATCCATCTATGGAAGAACCCCGGCAGGCATCTGCCAAAAAAAAAGGGTCAATTTTTGGAGGGCTTGTGAAAAGCCATTGATTGTTGCTTTTACATCCATGTATGGAAGAACCCCGGCAGGCATCTGCCAAAAAAAGCGTAAATTTTTGGAGGGCTTGTGAAAAGTCATTGCTTGTTGCTTTTACATCCATCTATGGAAGAACCCCGGCAGGCATCTGCCAAAAAAAGCGTAAATTTTTGGAGGGCTTGTTAAAAGTCATTGCTTGTTGCTTTTACATCCATGTATGGAAGAACCCCGGCAGGCATCTGCCAAAAAAAAGGGTCAATTTTTGGAGGGCTTGTGAAAAGCCATTGACTGTTGCTTTTACATCCATGTATGGAAGAACCCCGGCAGGCATCTGCCAAAAAAAGCGTAAATTTTTGGAGGGCTTGTTAAAAGTCATTGCTTGTTGCTTTTACATCCATCTATGGAAGAACCCCGGCAGGCATCTGCTAAAAAAAAGGGTCAATTTTTGGAGGGCTTGTGAAAAGCCATTGATTGTTGCTTTTACATCCATGTATGGAAGAACCCCGGCAGGCATCTGCCAAAAAAAAGGGTCAATTTTTGGAGGGCTTGTGAAAAGCCATTGCTTGTTGCTTTTACATCAATGTATGGAAGAACCCCGGCAGGCATCTGCCAAAAAAAAGGGTCAATTTTTGGAGGGCTTGTGAAAAGCCATTGCTTGTTGCTTTTACATCCATGTATGGAAGAACCCCGGCAGGTATCTGCCAATAAAAAGAGTAAATTTTTGGAGGGCTTGTGAAAAGTCATTGCTTGTTGCTTTTACATCCATGTATGGAAGAACCCCGGCAGGCATCTTCCAAAAAAAGCGTACATTTTTGGAGGGCTTGTGAAAAGCCATTGCTTGTTGCTTTTACATCCATCTATGGAAGAACCCCGGCAGGCATCTGCCAATAAAAAGGGTCAATTTTTGGAGGGCTTGTGAAAAGCCATTGCTTGTTGATTTTACGTCCATGTATGGAAGAACCCCGGCAGGCATCTGCCAAAAAAAGCGTCAATTTTTGGAGGGCTTGTGAAAAGCCATTGCTTGTTGCTTTTACATCCATGTATGGAAGAACCCCGGCAGGAATCTGCCAAAAAAAAAGAGTCAATTTTTGGAGGGCTTGTGAAAAGTCATTGCTTGTTGCTTTTACATCCATGTATGGAAGAACCCCGGCAGGCATCTGCCAAAAAAAGCGTCAATTTTTGGAGGGCTTGTGAAAAGCCATTGCTTGTTGCTTTTACATCCATGTATGGAAGAACCCCGGCAGGCATCTGCCAATAAAAAGGGTCAATTTTTGGAGGGCTTGTGAAAAGTCATTGCTTGTTACTTTTACATCCATCTATGGAAGAACCCCGGCAGGCATCTGCCAAAAAAAGCGTCAATTTTTGGAGGGCTTGTGAAAAGCCATTGCTTGTTGCTTTTACATCCATGTATGGAAGAACCCCGGCAGGCATCTGCCAAAAAAAAGGGTCAATTTTTGGAGGGCTTGTGAAAAGCCATTGCTTGTTGCTTTTACATCCATCTATGGAAGAACCCCGGCAGGTATCTGCCAAAAAAAAGGGTCAATTTTTGGAGGGCTTGTGAAAAGCCATTGCTTGTTGCTTTTACATCCATGTATGGAAGAACCCCGGCAGGTATCTGCCAATAAAAAGAGTAAATTTTTGGAGGGCTTTTGAAAAGTCATTGCTTGTTGCTTTTACATCCATCTATGGAAGAACCCCGGCAGGCATCTGCCAAAAAAAGCGTACATTTTTGGAGGGCTTGTGAAAAGCCATTGCTTGTTGCTTTTACATCCATGTATGGAAGAACCCCGGCAGGCATCTGCCAAAAAAAAGGGTCAATTTTTGGAGGGCTTGTGAAAAGTCATTGCTTGTTGCTTTTACATCCATGTATGGAAGAACCCCGGCAGGCATCTGCCAAAAAAAAGGGTAAATTTTTGGAGGGCTTGTGAAAAGCCATTGCTTGTTGCTTTTACATCCATGTATGGAAGAACCCCGGCAGGCATCTGCCAAAAAAAAGGGTCAATTTTTGGAGGGCTTGTGAAAAGTCATTGCTTGTTGCTTTTACATCCTTCTATGGAAGAACCCCGGCAGGCATCTGCCAATAAAAAGAGTAAATTTTTGGAGGGCTTGTGAAAAGCCATTGCTTGTTGCTTTTACATCCATGTATGGAAGAACCCCGGCAGGCATCTGCCAATAAAAAGGGTCAATTTTTGGAGGGCTTGTGAAAAGCCATTGCTTGTTGATTTTACGTCCATGTATGGAAGAACCCCGGCAGGCATCTGCCAAAAAAAAGGGTCAATTTTTGGAGGGCTTGTGAAAAGCCATTGCTTGTTGCTTTTACATCCATGTATGGAAGAACCCCGGCAGGCATCTGCCAAAAAAAAGGGTCAATTTTTGGAGGGCTTGTGAAAAGCCATTGCTTGTTGCTTTTACATCCATGTATGGAAGAACCCCGGCAGGCATCTGCCAATAAAAAGGGTCAATTTTTGGAGGGCTTGTGAAAAGCCATTGCTTGTTGATTTTACGTCCATGTATGGAAGAACCCCGGCAGGCATCTGCCAAAAAAAAGGGTCTATTTTTGGAGGGCTTGTGAAAAGCCATTGCTTGTTGCTTTTACATCCATGTATGGAAGAACCCCGGCAGGAATCTGCCAAAAAAAAGCGTCAATTTTTGGAGGGCTTGTGAAAAGCCATTGCTTGTTGCTTTTACATCCATCTATGGAAGAACCCCGGAAGGCATCTGCCAATAAAAAGGGTCAATTTTTGGAGGGCTTGTGAAAAGCCATTGCTTGTTGCTTTTACATCAATGTATGGAAGAACCCCGGCAGACCTCTGCCAAAAAAAGCGTCAATTTTTGGAGGGCTTGTGAAAAGTCATTGCTTGTTGCTTTTACATCCATGTATGGAAGAACCCCGGCAGGCATCTGCCAATAAAAATTGTACATTTTTGGAGGGCTTGTGAAAAGTCATTGCTTGTTGCTTTTACATCCATCTATGGAAGAACCCCGGCAGGCATCTGCCAAAAAAAGCGTAAATTTTTGGAGGGCTTGTTAAAAGTCATTGCTTGTTGCTTTTACATCCATGTATGGAAGAACCCCGGCAGGCATCTGCCAAAAAAAAGGGTAAATTTTTGGAGGGCTTGTGAAAAGCCATTGCTTGTTGCTTTTACATCCATGTATGGAAGAACCCCGGCAGGCATCTGCCAAAAAAAAGGGTCAATTTTTGGAGGGCTTGTGAAAAGCCATTGATTGTTGCTTTTACATCCATGTATGGAAGAACCCCGGCAGGCATCTGCCAAAAAAAAGGGTCAATTTTTGGAGGGCTTGTGAAAAGCCATTGCTTGTTGCTTTTACATCAATGTATGGAAGAACCCCGGCAGGCATCTGCCAAAAAAAAGGGTCAATTTTTGGAGGGCTTGTGAAAAGCCATTGCTTGTTGCTTTTACATCCATGTATGGAAGAACCCCGGCAGGTATCTGCCAATAAAAAGAGTAAATTTTTGGAGGGCTTGTGAAAAGTCATTGCTTGTTGCTTTTACATCCATGTATGGAAGAACCCCGGCAGGCATCTTCCAAAAAAAGCGTACATTTTTGGAGGGCTTGTGAAAAGCCATTGCTTGTTGCTTTTACATCCATCTATGGAAGAACCCCGGCAGGCATCTGCCAATAAAAAGGGTCAATTTTTGGAGGGCTTGTGAAAAGCCATTGCTTGTTGATTTTACGTCCATGTATGGAAGAACCCCGGCAGGCATCTGCCAAAAAAAGCGTCAATTTTTGGAGGGCTTGTGAAAAGCCATTGCTTGTTGCTTTTACATCCATGTATGGAAGAACCCCGGCAGGAATCTGCCAAAAAAAAAGAGTCAATTTTTGGAGGGCTTGTGAAAAGTCATTGCTTGTTGCTTTTACATCCATGTATGGAAGAACCCCGGCAGGCATCTGCCAAAAAAAGCGTCAATTTTTGGAGGGCTTGTGAAAAGCCATTGCTTGTTGCTTTTACATCCATGTATGGAAGAACCCCGGCAGGCATCTGCCAATAAAAAGGGTCAATTTTTGGAGGGCTTGTGAAAAGTCATTGCTTGTTACTTTTACATCCATCTATGGAAGAACCCCGGCAGGCATCTGCCAAAAAAAGCGTCAATTTTTGGAGGGCTTGTGAAAAGCCATTGCTTGTTGCTTTTACATCCATGTATGGAAGAACCCCGGCAGGCATCTGCCAAAAAAAAGGGTCAATTTTTGGAGGGCTTGTGAAAAGCCATTGCTTGTTGCTTTTACATCCATCTATGGAAGAACCCCGGCAGGTATCTGCCAAAAAAAAGGGTCAATTTTTGGAGGGCTTGTGAAAAGCCATTGCTTGTTGCTTTTACATCCATGTATGGAAGAACCCCGGCAGGTATCTGCCAATAAAAAGAGTAAATTTTTGGAGGGCTTTTGAAAAGTCATTGCTTGTTGCTTTTACATCCATCTATGGAAGAACCCCGGCAGGCATCTGCCAAAAAAAGCGTACATTTTTGGAGGGCTTGTGAAAAGCCATTGCTTGTTGCTTTTACATCCATGTATGGAAGAACCCCGGCAGGCATCTGCCAAAAAAAAGGGTCAATTTTTGGAGGGCTTGTGAAAAGTCATTGCTTGTTGCTTTTACATCCATGTATGGAAGAACCCCGGCAGGCATCTGCCAAAAAAAAGGGTAAATTTTAGGAGGGCTTGTGAAAAGCCATTGCTTGTTGCTTTTACATCCATGTATGGAAGAACCCCGGCAGGCATCTGCCAAAAAAAAGGGTCAATTTTTGGAGGGCTTGTGAAAAGTCATTGCTTGTTGCTTTTACATCCTTCTATGGAAGAACCCCGGCAGGCATCTGCCAATAAAAAGAGTAAATTTTTGGAGGGCTTGTGAAAAGCCATTGCTTGTTGCTTTTACATCCATGTATGGAAGAACCCCGGCAGGCATCTGCCAATAAAAAGGGTCAATTTTTGGAGGGCTTGTGAAAAGCCATTGCTTGTTGATTTTACGTCCATGTATGGAAGAACCCCGGCAGGCATCTGCCAAAAAAAAGGGTCAATTTTTGGAGGGCTTGTGAAAAGCCATTGCTTGTTGCTTTTACATCCATGTATGGAAGAACCCCGGCAGGCATCTGCCAAAAAAAAGGGTCAATTTTTGGAGGGCTTGTGAAAAGCCATTGCTTGTTGCTTTTACATCCATGTATGGAAGAACCCCGGCAGGCATCTGCCAATAAAAAGGGTCAATTTTTGGAGGGCTTGTGAAAAGCCATTGCTTGTTGATTTTACGTCCATGTATGGAAGAACCCCGGCAGGCATCTGCCAAAAAAAAGGGTCTATTTTTGGAGGGCTTGTGAAAAGCCATTGCTTGTTGCTTTTACATCCATGTATGGAAGAACCCCGGCAGGAATCTGCCAAAAAAAAGCGTCAATTTTTGGAGGGCTTGTGAAAAGCCATTGCTTGTTGCTTTTACATCCATCTATGGAAGAACCCCGGAAGGCATCTGCCAATAAAAAGGGTCAATTTTTGGAGGGCTTGTGAAAAGCCATTGCTTGTTGCTTTTACATCAATGTATGGAAGAACCCCGGCAGGCATCTGCCAACAAAAATTGTACATTTTTGGAGGGCTTGTGAAAAGTCATTGCTTGTTGCTTTTACATCCATGTATGGAAGAACCCCGGCAGGCATCTGCCAATAAAAATTGTACATTTTTGGAGGGCTTGTGAAAAGTCATTGCTTGTTGCTTTTACATCCATCTATGGAAGAACCCCGGCAGGCATCTGCCAAAAAAAGCGTAAATTTTTGGAGGGCTTGTTAAAAGTCATTGCTTGTTGCTTTTACATCCATGTATGGAAGAACCCCGGCAGGCATCTGCCAAAAAAAAGGGTAAATTTTTGGAGGGCTTGTGAAAAGCCATTGATTGTTGCTTTTACATCCATGTATGGAAGAACCCCGGCAGGCATCTGCCAAAAAAAAGGGTCAATTTTTGGAGGGCTTGTGAAAAGCCATTGCTTGTTGCTTTTACATCCATGTATGGAAGAACCCCGGCAGGCATCTGCCAAAAAAAAGGGTCAATTTTTGGAGGGCTTGTGAAAAGCCATTGATTGTTGCTTTTACATCAATGTATGGAAGAACCCCGGCAGGCATCTGCCAATAAAAATTGTAAATTTTTGGAGGGCTTGTGAAAAGTCATTGCTTGTTGCTTTTACATCCATCTATGGAAGAACCCCGGCAGGTATCTGCCAAAAAAAAGGGTCAATTTTTGGAGGGCTTGTGAAAAGCCATTGCTTGTTGCTTTTACATCCATGTATGGAAGAACCCCGGCAGGTATCTGCCAATAAAAAGAGTAAATTTTTGGAGGGCTTTTGAAAAGTCATTGCTTGTTGCTTTTACATCCATCTATGGAAGAACCCCGGCAGGCATCTGCCAAAAAAAGCGTACATTTTTGGAGGGCTTGTGAAAAGCCATTGCTTGTTGCTTTTACATCCATGTATGGAAGAACCCCGGCAGGCATCTGCCAAAAAAAAGGGTCAATTTTTGGAGGGCTTGTGAAAAGTCATTGCTTGTTGCTTTTACATCCATGTATGGAAGAACCCCGGCAGGCATCTGCCAAAAAAAAGGGTAAATTTTTGGAGGGCTTGTGAAAAGCCATTGCTTGTTGCTTTTACATCCATGTATGGAAGAACCCCGGCAGGCATCTGCCAAAAAAAAGGGTCAATTTTTGGAGGGCTTGTGAAAAGTCATTGCTTGTTGCTTTTACATCCTTCTATGGAAGAACCCCGGCAGGCATCTGCCAATAAAAAGAGTAAATTTTTGGAGGGCTTGTGAAAAGCCATTGCTTGTTGCTTTTACATCCATGTATGGAAGAACCCCGGCAGGCATCTGCCAATAAAAAGGGTCAATTTTTGGAGGGCTTGTGAAAAGCCATTGCTTGTTGCTTTTACATCCATGTATGGAAGAACCCCGGCAGGCATCTGCCAAAAAAAAGGGTCAATTTTTGGAGGGCTTGTGAAAAGCCATTGCTTGTTGCTTTTACATCCATGTATGGAAGAACCCCGGCAGGCATCTGCCAATAAAAAGGGTCAATTTTTGGAGGGCTTGTGAAAAGCCATTGCTTGTTGATTTTACGTCCATGTATGGAAGAACCCCGGCAGGCATCTGCCAAAAAAAAGGGTCTATTTTTGGAGGGCTTGTGAAAAGCCATTGCTTGTTGCTTTTACATCCATGTATGGAAGAACCCCGGCAGGAATCTGCCAAAAAAAAGCGTCAATTTTTGGAGGGCTTGTGAAAAGCCATTGCTTGTTGCTTTTACATCCATCTATGGAAGAACCCCGGAAGGCATCTGCCAATAAAAAGGGTCAATTTTTGGAGGGCTTGTGAAAAGCCATTGCTTGTTGCTTTTACATCAATGTATGGAAGAACCCCGGCAGGCATCTGCCAACAAAAATTGTACATTTTTGGAGGGCTTGTGAAAAGTCATTGCTTGTTGCTTTTACATCCATGTATGGAAGAACCCCGGCAGGCATCTGCCAATAAAAATTGTACATTTTTGGAGGGCTTGTGAAAAGTCATTGCTTGTTGCTTTTACATCCATCTATGGAAGAACCCCGGCAGGCATCTGCCAAAAAAAGCGTAAATTTTTGGAGGGCTTGTTAAAAGTCATTGCTTGTTGCTTTTACATCCATGTATGGAAGAACCCCGGCAGGCATCTGCCAAAAAAAAGGGTAAATTTTTGGAGGGCTTGTGAAAAGCCATTGATTGTTGCTTTTACATCCATGTATGGAAGAACCCCGGCAGGCATCTGCCAAAAAAAAGGGTCAATTTTTGGAGGGCTTGTGAAAAGCCATTGCTTGTTGCTTTTACATCCATGTATGGAAGAACCCCGGCAGGCATCTGCCAAAAAAAAGGGTCAATTTTTGGAGGGCTTGTGAAAAGCCATTGATTGTTGCTTTTACATCAATGTATGGAAGAACCCCGGCAGGCATCTGCCAATAAAAATTGTAAATTTTTGGAGGGCTTGTGAAAAGTCATTGCTTGTTGCTTTTACATCCATGTATGGAAGAACCCCGGCAGGCATCTGCCAAAAAAAAGGGTAAATTTTAGGAGGGCTTGTGAAAAGTCATTGCTTGTTGCTTTTACATCCATCTATGGAAGAACCCCGGCAGGCATCTGCCAAAAAAAAGGGTCAATTTTTGGAGGGCTTGTGAAAAGCCATTGCTTGTTGCTTTTACATCCATGTATGGAAGAACCCCGGCAGGCATCTGCCAAAAAAAAGGGTCAATTTTTGGAGGGCTTGTGAAAAGCCATTGCTTGTTGCTTTTACATCCATGTATGGAAGAACCCCGGCAGACCTCTGCCAAAAAAAGCGTCAATTTTTGGAGGGCTTGTGAAAAGTCATTGCTTGTTGCTTTTACATCCATGTATGGAAGAACCCCGGCAGGCATCTGCCAATAAAAATTGTACATTTTTGGAGGGCTTGTGAAAAGTCATTGCTTGTTGCTTTTACATCCATCTATGGAAGAACCCCGGCAGGCATCTGCCAAAAAAAAGGGTCAATTTTTGGAGGGCTTGTTAAAAGTCATTGCTTGTTGCTTTTACATCCATGTATGGAAGAACCCCGGCAGGCATCTGCCAAAAAAAAGGGTCAATTTTTGGAGGGCTTGTGAAAAGCCATTGATTGTTGCTTTTACATCCATGTATGGAAGAACCCCGGCAGGCATCTGCCAAAAAAAGCGTAAATTTTTGGAGGGCTTGTTAAAAGTCATTGCTTGTTGCTTTTACATCCATCTATGGAAGAACCCCGGCAGGCATCTGCCAAAAAAAAAGGGTCAATTTTTGGAGGGCTTGTGAAAAGTCATTGCTTGTTGCTTTTACATCCATGTATGGAAGAACCCCGGCAGGCATCTGCCAAAAAAAGGGTCAATTTTTGGAGGGCATGTGAAAAGCCATTGCTTGTTGCTTTTACATCAATGTATGGAAGAACCCCGGCAGACCTCTGCCAAAAAAAGCGTCAATTTTTGGAGGGCTTGTGAAAAGCCATTGCTTGTTGCTTTTACATCCATGTATGGAAGAACCCCGGCAGGCAACTGCCAATAAAAAGAGTAAATTTTTGGAGGGCTTGTGAAAAGTCATTGCTTGTTGCTTTTACATCCATGTATGGAAGAACCCCGGCAGGCATCTGCCAATAAAAAGGGTAAATTTTTGGAGGGCTTGTGAAAAGTCATTGCTTGTTGCTTTTACATCCATCTATGGAAGAACCCCGGCAGGCATCTGCCAAAAAAAAGGGTCAATCTTTGGAGGGCTTGTGAAAAGCCATTGATTGTTGCTTTTACATCCATGTATGGAAGAACCCCGGCAGGCATCTGCCAAAAAAAGCGTAAATTTTTGGAGGGCTTGTGAAAAGTCATTGCTTGTTGCTTTTACATCCATCTATGGAAGAACCCCGGCAGGCATCTGCCAATAAAAAGAGTAAATTTTTGGAGGGCTTGTGAAAAGTCATTGCTTGTTGCTTTTACATCCATGTATGGAAGAACCCCGGCAGGCATCTGCCAAAAAAAAGGGTAAATTTTAGGAGGGCTTGTGAAAAGTCATTGCTTGTTGCTTTTACATCCATCTATGGAAGAACCCCGGCAGGCATCTGCCAAAAAAAAGGGTAAATTTTTGGAGGGCTTGTGAAAAGTCATTGCTTGTTGCTTTTACGTCCATGTATGGAAGAACCCCGGCAGACCTCTGCCAAAAAAAGCGTCAATTTTTGGAGGGCTTGTGAAAAGTCATTGCTTGTTGAATTTACATCCATGTATGGAAGAACCCCGGCAGGCATCTGCCAATAAAAAGAGTAAATTTTTGGAGTGCTTGTGAAAAGTCGTTGCTTGTTGCTTTTACATCCATGTATGGAAGAACCCGGCAGGCATCTGCCAATAAAAAGAGTAAATTTTTGGAGGGCTTGTGAAAAGCCATTGCTTGTTGCTTTTACATCCATGTATGGAAGAACCCCGGCAGGCAACTGCCAATAAAAAGAATAAATTTTTGGAGGGCTTGTGAAAAGTCATTGCTTGTTGCTTTTACATCCATCTATGGAAGAACCCCGGCAGGCATCTGCCAAAAAAAAAGGGTCAATTTTTGGAGGGCTTGTGAAAAGCCATTGATTGTTGCTTTTACATCCATGTATGGAAGAACCCCGGCAGGCATCTGCCAAAAAAAGCGTAAATTTTTGGAGGGCTTGTTAAAAGTCATTGCTTGTTGCTTTTACATCCATGTATGGAAGAACCCCGGCAGGCATCTGCCAAAAAAAAGGGTCAATTTTTGGAGGGCTTGTGAAAAGCCATTGACTGTTGCTTTTACATCCATGTATGGAAGAACCCCGGCAGGCATCTGCCAAAAAAAGCGTAAATTTTTGGAGGGCTTGTTAAAAGTCATTGCTTGTTGCTTTTACATCTAACTATGGAAGAACCCCGGCAGGCATCTGCCAAAAAAAAGGGTCAATTTTTGGAGGGCTTGTGAAAAGCCATTGATTGTTGCTTTTACATCCATGTATGGAAGAACCCCGGCAGGCATCTGCCAAAAAAAAGGGTCAATTTTTGGAGGGCTTGTGAAAAGCCATTGCTTGTTGCTTTTACATCAATGTATGGAAGAACCCCGGCAGGCATCTGCCAAAAAAAAGGGTCAATTTTTGGAGGGCTTGTGAAAAGCCATTGCTTGTTGCTTTTACATCCATGTATGGAAGAACCCCGGCAGGTATCTGCCAATAAAAAGAGTAAATTTTTGGAGGGCTTTTGAAAAGTCATTGCTTGTTGCTTTTACATCCATGTATGGAAGAACCCCGGCAGGCATCTTCCAAAAAAAGCGTAAATTTTTGGAGGGCTTGTGAAAAGCCATTGCTTGTTGCTTTTACATCCATCTATGGAAGAACCCCGGCAGGCATCTGCCAATAAAAAGGGTCAATTTTTGGAGGGCTTGTGAAAAGCCATTGCTTGTTGATTTTACGTCCATGTATGGAAGAACCCCGGCAGGCATCTGCCAAAAAAAGCGTCAATTTTTGGAGGGCTTGTGAAAAGCCATTGCTTGTTGCTTTTACATCCATGTATGGAAGAACCCCGGCAGGAATCTGCCAAAAAAAAAGAGTCAATTTTTGGAGGGCTTGTGAAAAGTTATTGCTTGTTGCTTTTACATCCATGTATGGAAGAACCCCGGCAGGCATCTGCCAAAAAAAGCGTCAATTTTTGGAGGGCTTGTGAAAAGCCATTGCTTGTTGCTTTTACATCCATGTATGGAAGAACCCCGGCAGGCATCTGCCAATAAAAAGGGTCAATTTTTGGAGGGCTTGTGAAAAGTCATTGCTTGTTGCTTTTACATCCATCTATGGAAGAACCCCGGCAGGCATCTGCCAAAAAAAGCGTCAATTTTTGGAGGGCTTGTGAAAAGCCATTGCTTGTTGCTTTTACATCCATGTATGGAAGAACCCCGGCAGGCATCTGCCAAAAAAAAGGGTCAATTTTTGGAGGGCTTGTGAAAAGCCATTGCTTGTTGCTTTTACATCCATCTATG
>NW_027463605.1:0-80702 GCF_050947455.1 Rhinoderma darwinii
GTGCTGCTCAGCAGGCAGCACTGGACTGGACTGGATTACAGCTGATACAAGGTGTGAAGGAACAAGGGGTGGCTGTGGGCATGCACTTGCTGCCGCTGCCAGTGTTTATCTGCATGGCAGCAGGGCATTTGGGCGTTGCCAGGAAGGCGTTTTTATGTAGATTCCTCCTCTTTCAGCACTGCATTGTGGTGCAAGCAAAAGAAGCAAATCCTGTCTGGCTTCCTCTCCGGCCTTTATTCACCTCCCGTGTAGCTGTGAGTGTGTGAGCCTGCAGGGCCCCATGGAATTGCCTAGAAGTAGGCTGAATCGCTGCAAGGGCTGAACAGCAGTATCGGGCAGGCTCGGGCAACGCGCGGCCCGTTCGGGTTATCGCTTCTCGGCCTTTTGGCTAAGATCAAGTGTAGTATCTGTTCTTATCAGTTTAATATCTGATACGTCCCCTATCTGGGGACCATATATTAAATGGATTTTTAGAACAGGGAGATGGAAATAGAGCTTGCTCTGTCCACTCCACGCATTGACCTGGTATTGCAGTATTTCCAGGACCGGTGCACCCTTTCCTTATGTGTTGACTAAAAGCAGATTCCAAAAGTGTTTTTTGTCTTTGCTATTGTTTCTGTCTTTCTGAAGGGATCTCCCCTTTTAATCCCATTATTTCAACACCTGTTGGACAATGCATGAGTGATAATGAGCTCATTGATTAAATGCAATTAATGAATAGATTGCCACCTCTTGTTGTGTGTCGTCTGTGTTTCTGTGTTTCCGGCATTTCACATTGGAACACCTCATTCACCTTCCTTGTCTTCTCTCCGCCCTCCCTTTTAGGTAAGTTAAAGAGCTGCACCTGAGCCAGCCACTGATTGATTGATTGATTGATTGATTGATTGATTGATTGATTGATTGATTGATGCAGCACAACAGTCAAATAGTGGAGTGGAGTAGGGGAACAGCAAACAGCCAATAAAGCAGCCCGCCCGCTCGCCTGCCCGCCACAATGGACCTACCTGTGTACACTAGATGGATGTAATGGAATGTACTGTCGTCCCTACATTTCAAGAAGAAGTAAGAATTGCAGTTGCAACAAAGCCTTGCTTGCCTACAAAGAGAGCAGCAATTTGGATTTGTTACTATGTTACCTAGAAGAATAACAAACTGTGCAAGGATGGAGGTTGTAGGAGCAAGGAGAAGTTGTCTGTAAAGTTGGTGGATGCCTATTTTCCATTTTGCAGTCCCTTGTCTCCCTCTTGTGGCCTCCTGGAGGCAACTAGCTGTGCAAAAAAAAGACAGCCTGGCGGCCGGCTGTTGCAGTGTTGCCCTCTCAGGCAACACTGAGTGACTGACTGAGCCTCACCGTCTTATATAAAGTTCAGACGGAACTTTGCACGTGTCATAGTGGAGCCCTCAGGATTCCAGAGCCAGCTTTCTGACATCATAATGGGGCCTCAGAGATAAAAGCCTGGGCCCAGGCAGTGTTGGTCAGTGCTGCTCAGCAGGCAGCACTGGACTGGACTGGATTACAGCTGATACAAGGTGTGAAGGAACAAGGGGTGGCTGTGGGCATGCACTTGCTGCCGCTGCCAGTGTTTATCTGCATGGCAGCAGGGCATTTGGGCGTTGCCAGGAAGGCGTTTTTATGTAGATTCCTCCTCTTTCAGCACTGCATTGTGGTGCAAGCAAAAGAAGCAAATCCTGTCTGGCTTCCTCTCCGGCCTTTATTCACCTCCCGTGTAGCTGTGAGTGTGTGAGCCTGCAGGGCCCCATGGAATTGCCTAGAAGTAGGCTGAATCGCTGCAAGGGCTGAACAGCAGTATCGGGCAGGCTCGGGCAACGCGCGGCCCGTTCGGGTTATCGCTTCTCGGCCTTTTGGCTAAGATCAAGTGTAGTATCTGTTCTTATCAGTTTAATATCTGATACGTCCCCTATCTGGGGACCATATATTAAATGGATTTTTAGAACAGGGAGATGGAAATAGAGCTTGCTCTGTCCACTCCACGCATTGACCTGGTATTGCAGTATTTCCAGGACCGGTGCACCCTTTCCTTATGTGTTGACTAAAAGCAGATTCCAAAAGTGTTTTTTGTCTTTGCTATTGTTTCTGTCTTTCTGAAGGGATCTCCCCTTTTAATCCCATTATTTCAACACCTGTTGGACAATGCATGAGTGATAATGAGCTCATTGATTAAATGCAATTAATGAATAGATTGCCACCTCTTGTTGTGTGTCGTCTGTGTTTCTGTGTTTCCGGCATTTCACATTGGAACACCTCATTCACCTTCCTTGTCTTCTCTCCGCCCTCCCTTTTAGGTAAGTTAAAGAGCTGCACCTGAGCCAGCCACTGATTGATTGATTGATTGATTGATTGATTGATTGATTGATTGATTGATGCAGCACAACAGTCAAATAGTGGAGTGGAGTAGGGGAACAGCAAACAGCCAATAAAGCAGCCCGCCCGCTCGCCTGCCCGCCACAATGGACCTACCTGTGTACACTAGATGGATGTGATGGAATGTACTGTCGTCCCTACATTTCAAGAAGAAGTAAGAATTGCAGTTGCAACAAAGCCTTGCTTGCCTACAAAGAGAGCAGCAATTTGGATTTGTTACTATGTTACCTAGAAGAATAACAAACTGTGCAAGGATGGAGGTTGTAGGAGCAAGGAGAAGTTGTCTGTAAAGTTGGTGGATGCCTATTTTCCATTTTGCAGTCCCTTGTCTCCCTCTTGTGGCCTCCTGGAGGCAACTAGCTGTGCAAAAAAAAGACAGCCTGGCGGCCGGCTGTTGCAGTGTTGCCCTCTCAGGCAACACTGAGTGACTGACTGAGCCTCACCGTCTTATATAAAGTTCAGACGGAACTTTGCACGTGTCATAGTGGAGCCCTCAGGATTCCAGAGCCAGCTTTCTGACATCATAATGGGGCCTCAGAGATAAAAGCCTGGGCCCAGGCAGTGTTGGTCAGTGCTGCTCAGCAGGCAGCACTGGACTGGACTGGATTACAGCTGATACAAGGTGTGAAGGAACAAGGGGTGGCTGTGGGCATGCACTTGCTGCCGCTGCCAGTGTTTATCTGCATGGCAGCAGGGCATTTGGGCGTTGCCAGGAAGGCGTTTTTATGTAGATTCCTCCTCTTTCAGCACTGCATTGTGGTGCAAGCAAAAGAAGCAAATCCTGTCTGGCTTCCTCTCCGGCCTTTATTCACCTCCCGTGTAGCTGTGAGTGTGTGAGCCTGCAGGGCCCCATGGAATTGCCTAGAAGTAGGCTGAATCGCTGCAAGGGCTGAACAGCAGTATCGGGCAGGCTCGGGCAACGCGCGGCCCGTTCGGGTTATCGCTTCTCGGCCTTTTGGCTAAGATCAAGTGTAGTATCTGTTCTTATCAGTTTAATATCTGATACGTCCCCTATCTGGGGACCATATATTAAATGGATTTTTAGAACAGGGAGATGGAAATAGAGCTTGCTCTGTCCACTCCACGCATTGACCTGGTATTGCAGTATTTCCAGGACCGGTGCACCCTTTCCTTATGTGTTGACTAAAAGCAGATTCCAAAAGTGTTTTTTGTCTTTGCTATTGTTTCTGTCTTTCTGAAGGGATCTCCCCTTTTAATCCCATTATTTCAACACCTGTTGGACAATGCATGAGTGATAATGAGCTCATTGATTAAATGCAATTAATGAATAGATTGCCACCTCTTGTTGTGTGTCGTCTGTGTTTCTGTGTTTCCGGCATTTCACATTGGAACACCTCATTCACCTTCCTTGTCTTCTCTCCGCCCTCCCTTTTAGGTAAGTTAAAGAGCTGCACCTGAGCCAGCCACTGATTGATTGATTGATTGATTGATTGATTGATTGATTGATTGATTGATTGATTGATTGATTGATTGATTGATTGATTGATGCAGCACAACAGTCAAATAGTGGAGTGGAGTAGGGGAACAGCAAACAGCCAATAAAGCAGCCCGCCCGCTCGCCTGCCCGCCACAATGGACCTACCTGTGTACACTAGATGGATGTGATGGAATGTACTGTCGTCCCTACATTTCAAGAAGAAGTAAGAATTGCAGTTGCAACAAAGCCTTGCTTGCCTACAAAGAGAGCAGCAATTTGGATTTGTTACTATGTTACCTAGAAGAATAACAAACTGTGCAAGGATGGAGGTTGTAGGAGCAAGGAGAAGTTGTCTGTAAAGTTGGTGGATGCCTATTTTCCATTTTGCAGTCCCTTGTCTCCCTCTTGTGGCCTCCTGGAGGCAACTAGCTGTGCAAAAAAAAGACAGCCTGGCGGCCGGCTGTTGCAGTGTTGCCCTCTCAGGCAACACTGAGTGACTGACTGAGCCTCACCGTCTTATATAAAGTTCAGACGGAACTTTGCACGTGTCATAGTGGAGCCCTCAGGATTCCAGAGCCAGCTTTCTGACATCATAATGGGGCCTCAGAGATAAAAGCCTGGGCCCAGGCAGTGTTGGTCAGTGCTGCTCAGCAGGCAGCACTGGACTGGACTGGATTACAGCTGATACAAGGTGTGAAGGAACAAGGGGTGGCTGTGGGCATGCACTTGCTGCCGCTGCCAGTGTTTATCTGCATGGCAGCAGGGCATTTGGGCGTTGCCAGGAAGGCGTTTTTATGTAGATTCCTCCTCTTTCAGCACTGCATTGTGGTGCAAGCAAAAGAAGCAAATCCTGTCTGGCTTCCTCTCCGGCCTTTATTCACCTCCCGTGTAGCTGTGAGTGTGTGAGCCTGCAGGGCCCCATGGAATTGCCTAGAAGTAGGCTGAATCGCTGCAAGGGCTGAACAGCAGTATCGGGCAGGCTCGGGCAACGCGCGGCCCGTTCGGGTTATCGCTTCTCGGCCTTTTGGCTAAGATCAAGTGTAGTATCTGTTCTTATCAGTTTAATATCTGATACGTCCCCTATCTGGGGACCATATATTAAATGGATTTTTAGAACAGGGAGATGGAAATAGAGCTTGCTCTGTCCACTCCACGCATTGACCTGGTATTGCAGTATTTCCAGGACCGGTGCACCCTTTCCTTATGTGTTGACTAAAAGCAGATTCCAAAAGTGTTTTTTGTCTTTGCTATTGTTTCTGTCTTTCTGAAGGGATCTCCCCTTTTAATCCCATTATTTCAACACCTGTTGGACAATGCATGAGTGATAATGAGCTCATTGATTAAATGCAATTAATGAATAGATTGCCACCTCTTGTTGTGTGTCGTCTGTGTTTCTGTGTTTCCGGCATTTCACATTGGAACACCTCATTCACCTTCCTTGTCTTCTCTCCGCCCTCCCTTTTAGGTAAGTTAAAGAGCTGCACCTGAGCCAGCCACTGATTGATTGATTGATTGATTGATTGATTGATTGATTGATTGATTGATTGATTGATTGATTGATGCAGCACAACAGTCAAATAGTGGAGTGGAGTAGGGGAACAGCAAACAGCCAATAAAGCAGCCCGCCCGCTCGCCTGCCCGCCACAATGGACCTACCTGTGTACACTAGATGGATGTGATGGAATGTACTGTCGTCCCTACATTTCAAGAAGAAGTAAGAATTGCAGTTGCAACAAAGCCTTGCTTGCCTACAAAGAGAGCAGCAATTTGGATTTGTTACTATGTTACCTAGAAGAATAACAAACTGTGCAAGGATGGAGGTTGTAGGAGCAAGGAGAAGTTGTCTGTAAAGTTGGTGGATGCCTATTTTCCATTTTGCAGTCCCTTGTCTCCCTCTTGTGGCCTCCTGGAGGCAACTAGCTGTGCAAAAAAAAGACAGCCTGGCGGCCGGCTGTTGCAGTGTTGCCCTCTCAGGCAACACTGAGTGACTGACTGAGCCTCACCGTCTTATATAAAGTTCAGACGGAACTTTGCACGTGTCATAGTGGAGCCCTCAGGATTCCAGAGCCAGCTTTCTGACATCATAATGGGGCCTCAGAGATAAAAGCCTGGGCCCAGGCAGTGTTGGTCAGTGCTGCTCAGCAGGCAGCACTGGACTGGACTGAATTACAGCTGATACAAGGTGTGAAGGAACAAGGGGTGGCTGTGGGCATGCACTTGCTGCCGCTGCCAGTGTTTATCTGCATGGCAGCAGGGCATTTGGGCGTTGCCAGGAAGGCGTTTTTATGTAGATTCCTCCTCTTTCAGCACTGCATTGTGGTGCAAGCAAAAGAAGCAAATCCTGTCTGGCTTCCTCTCCGGCCTTTATTCACCTCCCGTGTAGCTGTGAGTGTGTGAGCCTGCAGGGCCCCATGGAATTGCCTAGAAGTAGGCTGAATCGCTGCAAGGGCTGAACAGCAGTATCGGGCAGGCTCGGGCAACGCGCGGCCCGTTCGGGTTATCGCTTCTCGGCCTTTTGGCTAAGATCAAGTGTAGTATCTGTTCTTATCAGTTTAATATCTGATACGTCCCCTATCTGGGGACCATATATTAAATGGATTTTTAGAACAGGGAGATGGAAATAGAGCTTGCTCTGTCCACTCCACGCATTGACCTGGTATTGCAGTATTTCCAGGACCGGTGCACCCTTTCCTTATGTGTTGACTAAAAGCAGATTCCAAAAGTGTTTTTTGTCTTTGCTATTGTTTCTGTCTTTCTGAAGGGATCTCCCCTTTTAATCCCATTATTTCAACACCTGTTGGACAATGCATGAGTGATAATGAGCTCATTGATTAAATGCAATTAATGAATAGATTGCCACCTCTTGTTGTGTGTCGTCTGTGTTTCTGTGTTTCCGGCATTTCACATTGGAACACCTCATTCACCTTCCTTGTCTTCTCTCCGCCCTCCCTTTTAGGTAAGTTAAAGAGCTGCACCTGAGCCAGCCACTGATTGATTGATTGATTGATTGATTGATTGATTGATTGATTGATTGATTGATTGATGCAGCACAACAGTCAAATAGTGGAGTGGAGTAGGGGAACAGCAAACAGCCAATAAAGCAGCCCGCCCGCTCGCCTGCCCGCCACAATGGACCTACCTGTGTACACTAGATGGATGTGATGGAATGTACTGTCGTCCCTACATTTCAAGAAGAAGTAAGAATTGCAGTTGCAACAAAGCCTTGCTTGCCTACAAAGAGAGCAGCAATTTGGATTTGTTACTATGTTACCTAGAAGAATAACAAACTGTGCAAGGATGGAGGTTGTAGGAGCAAGGAGAAGTTGTCTGTAAAGTTGGTGGATGCCTATTTTCCATTTTGCAGTCCCTTGTCTCCCTCTTGTGGCCTCCTGGAGGCAACTAGCTGTGCAAAAAAAAGACAGCCTGGCGGCCGGCTGTTGCAGTGTTGCCCTCTCAGGCAACACTGAGTGACTGACTGAGCCTCACCGTCTTATATAAAGTTCAGACGGAACTTTGCACGTGTCATAGTGGAGCCCTCAGGATTCCAGAGCCAGCTTTCTGACATCATAATGGGGCCTCAGAGATAAAAGCCTGGGCCCAGGCAGTGTTGGTCAGTGCTGCTCAGCAGGCAGCACTGGACTGGACTGGATTACAGCTGATACAAGGTGTGAAGGAACAAGGGGTGGCTGTGGGCATGCACTTGCTGCCGCTGCCAGTGTTTATCTGCATGGCAGCAGGGCATTTGGGCGTTGCCAGGAAGGCGTTTTTATGTAGATTCCTCCTCTTTCAGCACTGCATTGTGGTGCAAGCAAAAGAAGCAAATCCTGTCTGGCTTCCTCTCCGGCCTTTATTCACCTCCCGTGTAGCTGTGAGTGTGTGAGCCTGCAGGGCCCCATGGAATTGCCTAGAAGTAGGCTGAATCGCTGCAAGGGCTGAACAGCAGTATCGGGCAGGCTCGGGCAACGCGCGGCCCGTTCGGGTTATCGCTTCTCGGCCTTTTGGCTAAGATCAAGTGTAGTATCTGTTCTTATCAGTTTAATATCTGATACGTCCCCTATCTGGGGACCATATATTAAATGGATTTTTAGAACAGGGAGATGGAAATAGAGCTTGCTCTGTCCACTCCACGCATTGACCTGGTATTGCAGTATTTCCAGGACCGGTGCACCCTTTCCTTATGTGTTGACTAAAAGCAGATTCCAAAAGTGTTTTTTGTCTTTGCTATTGTTTCTGTCTTTCTGAAGGGATCTCCCCTTTTAATCCCATTATTTCAACACCTGTTGGACAATGCATGAGTGATAATGAGCTCATTGATTAAATGCAATTAATGAATAGATTGCCACCTCTTGTTGTGTGTCGTCTGTGTTTCTGTGTTTCCGGCATTTCACATTGGAACACCTCATTCACCTTCCTTGTCTTCTCTCCGCCCTCCCTTTTAGGTAAGTTAAAGAGCTGCACCTGAGCCAGCCACTGATTGATTGATTGATTGATTGATTGATTGATTGATTGATTGATGCAGCACAACAGTCAAATAGTGGAGTGGAGTAGGGGAACAGCAAACAGCCAATAAAGCAGCCCGCCCGCTCGCCTGCCCGCCACAATGGACCTACCTGTGTACACTAGATGGATGTGATGGAATGTACTGTCGTCCCTACATTTCAAGAAGAAGTAAGAATTGCAGTTGCAACAAAGCCTTGCTTGCCTACAAAGAGAGCAGCAATTTGGATTTGTTACTATGTTACCTAGAAGAATAACAAACTGTGCAAGGATGGAGGTTGTAGGAGCAAGGAGAAGTTGTCTGTAAAGTTGGTGGATGCCTATTTTCCATTTTGCAGTCCCTTGTCTCCCTCTTGTGGCCTCCTGGAGGCAACTAGCTGTGCAAAAAAAAGACAGCCTGGCGGCCGGCTGTTGCAGTGTTGCCCTCTCAGGCAACACTGAGTGACTGACTGAGCCTCACCGTCTTATATAAAGTTCAGACGGAACTTTGCACGTGTCATAGTGGAGCCCTCAGGATTCCAGAGCCAGCTTTCTGACATCATAATGGGGCCTCAGAGATAAAAGCCTGGGCCCAGGCAGTGTTGGTCAGTGCTGCTCAGCAGGCAGCACTGGACTGGACTGGATTACAGCTGATACAAGGTGTGAAGGAACAAGGGGTGGCTGTGGGCATGCACTTGCTGCCGCTGCCAGTGTTTATCTGCATGGCAGCAGGGCATTTGGGCGTTGCCAGGAAGGCGTTTTTATGTAGATTCCTCCTCTTTCAGCACTGCATTGTGGTGCAAGCAAAAGAAGCAAATCCTGTCTGGCTTCCTCTCCGGCCTTTATTCACCTCCCGTGTAGCTGTGAGTGTGTGAGCCTGCAGGGCCCCATGGAATTGCCTAGAAGTAGGCTGAATCGCTGCAAGGGCTGAACAGCAGTATCGGGCAGGCTCGGGCAACGCGCGGCCCGTTCGGGTTATCGCTTCTCGGCCTTTTGGCTAAGATCAAGTGTAGTATCTGTTCTTATCAGTTTAATATCTGATACGTCCCCTATCTGGGGACCATATATTAAATGGATTTTTAGAACAGGGAGATGGAAATAGAGCTTGCTCTGTCCACTCCACGCATTGACCTGGTATTGCAGTATTTCCAGGACCGGTGCACCCTTTCCTTATGTGTTGACTAAAAGCAGATTCCAAAAGTGTTTTTTGTCTTTGCTATTGTTTCTGTCTTTCTGAAGGGATCTCCCCTTTTAATCCCATTATTTCAACACCTGTTGGACAATGCATGAGTGATAATGAGCTCATTGATTAAATGCAATTAATGAATAGATTGCCACCTCTTGTTGTGTGTCGTCTGTGTTTCTGTGTTTCCGGCATTTCACATTGGAACACCTCATTCACCTTCCTTGTCTTCTCTCCGCCCTCCCTTTTAGGTAAGTTAAAGAGCTGCACCTGAGCCAGCCACTGATTGATTGATTGATTGATTGATTGATTGATTGATTGATTGATTGATTGATTGATTGATTGATTGATGCAGCACAACAGTCAAATAGTGGAGTGGAGTAGGGGAACAGCAAACAGCCAATAAAGCAGCCCGCCCGCTCGCCTGCCCGCCACAATGGACCTACCTGTGTACACTAGATGGATGTGATGGAATGTACTGTCGTCCCTACATTTCAAGAAGAAGTAAGAATTGCAGTTGCAACAAAGCCTTGCTTGCCTACAAAGAGAGCAGCAATTTGGATTTGTTACTATGTTACCTAGAAGAATAACAAACTGTGCAAGGATGGAGGTTGTAGGAGCAAGGAGAAGTTGTCTGTAAAGTTGGTGGATGCCTATTTTCCATTTTGCAGTCCCTTGTCTCCCTCTTGTGGCCTCCTGGAGGCAACTAGCTGTGCAAAAAAAAGACAGCCTGGCGGCCGGCTGTTGCAGTGTTGCCCTCTCAGGCAACACTGAGTGACTGACTGAGCCTCACCGTCTTATATAAAGTTCAGACGGAACTTTGCACGTGTCATAGTGGAGCCCTCAGGATTCCAGAGCCAGCTTTCTGACATCATAATGGGGCCTCAGAGATAAAAGCCTGGGCCCAGGCAGTGTTGGTCAGTGCTGCTCAGCAGGCAGCACTGGACTGGACTGGATTACAGCTGATACAAGGTGTGAAGGAACAAGGGGTGGCTGTGGGCATGCACTTGCTGCCGCTGCCAGTGTTTATCTGCATGGCAGCAGGGCATTTGGGCGTTGCCAGGAAGGCGTTTTTATGTAGATTCCTCCTCTTTCAGCACTGCATTGTGGTGCAAGCAAAAGAAGCAAATCCTGTCTGGCTTCCTCTCCGGCCTTTATTCACCTCCCGTGTAGCTGTGAGTGTGTGAGCCTGCAGGGCCCCATGGAATTGCCTAGAAGTAGGCTGAATCGCTGCAAGGGCTGAACAGCAGTATCGGGCAGGCTCGGGCAACGCGCGGCCCGTTCGGGTTATCGCTTCTCGGCCTTTTGGCTAAGATCAAGTGTAGTATCTGTTCTTATCAGTTTAATATCTGATACGTCCCCTATCTGGGGACCATATATTAAATGGATTTTTAGAACAGGGAGATGGAAATAGAGCTTGCTCTGTCCACTCCACGCATTGACCTGGTATTGCAGTATTTCCAGGACCGGTGCACCCTTTCCTTATGTGTTGACTAAAAGCAGATTCCAAAAGTGTTTTTTGTCTTTGCTATTGTTTCTGTCTTTCTGAAGGGATCTCCCCTTTTAATCCCATTATTTCAACACCTGTTGGACAATGCATGAGTGATAATGAGCTCATTGATTAAATGCAATTAATGAATAGATTGCCACCTCTTGTTGTGTGTCGTCTGTGTTTCTGTGTTTCCGGCATTTCACATTGGAACACCTCATTCACCTTCCTTGTCTTCTCTCCGCCCTCCCTTTTAGGTAAGTTAAAGAGCTGCACCTGAGCCAGCCACTGATTGATTGATTGATTGATTGATTGATTGATTGATGCAGCACAACAGTCAAATAGTGGAGTGGAGTAGGGGAACAGCAAACAGCCAATAAAGCAGCCCGCCCGCTCGCCTGCCCGCCACAATGGACCTACCTGTGTACACTAGATGGATGTGATGGAATGTACTGTCGTCCCTACATTTCAAGAAGAAGTAAGAATTGCAGTTGCAACAAAGCCTTGCTTGCCTACAAAGAGAGCAGCAATTTGGATTTGTTACTATGTTACCTAGAAGAATAACAAACTGTGCAAGGATGGAGGTTGTAGGAGCAAGGAGAAGTTGTCTGTAAAGTTGGTGGATGCCTATTTTCCATTTTGCAGTCCCTTGTCTCCCTCTTGTGGCCTCCTGGAGGCAACTAGCTGTGCAAAAAAAAGACAGCCTGGCGGCCGGCTGTTGCAGTGTTGCCCTCTCAGGCAACACTGAGTGACTGACTGAGCCTCACCGTCTTATATAAAGTTCAGACGGAACTTTGCACGTGTCATAGTGGAGCCCTCAGGATTCCAGAGCCAGCTTTCTGACATCATAATGGGGCCTCAGAGATAAAAGCCTGGGCCCAGGCAGTGTTGGTCAGTGCTGCTCAGCAGGCAGCACTGGACTGGACTGGATTACAGCTGATACAAGGTGTGAAGGAACAAGGGGTGGCTGTGGGCATGCACTTGCTGCCGCTGCCAGTGTTTATCTGCATGGCAGCAGGGCATTTGGGCGTTGCCAGGAAGGCGTTTTTATGTAGATTCCTCCTCTTTCAGCACTGCATTGTGGTGCAAGCAAAAGAAGCAAATCCTGTCTGGCTTCCTCTCCGGCCTTTATTCACCTCCCGTGTAGCTGTGAGTGTGTGAGCCTGCAGGGCCCCATGGAATTGCCTAGAAGTAGGCTGAATCGCTGCAAGGGCTGAACAGCAGTATCGGGCAGGCTCGGGCAACGCGCGGCCCGTTCGGGTTATCGCTTCTCGGCCTTTTGGCTAAGATCAAGTGTAGTATCTGTTCTTATCAGTTTAATATCTGATACGTCCCCTATCTGGGGACCATATATTAAATGGATTTTTAGAACAGGGAGATGGAAATAGAGCTTGCTCTGTCCACTCCACGCATTGACCTGGTATTGCAGTATTTCCAGGACCGGTGCACCCTTTCCTTATGTGTTGACTAAAAGCAGATTCCAAAAGTGTTTTTTGTCTTTGCTATTGTTTCTGTCTTTCTGAAGGGATCTCCCCTTTTAATCCCATTATTTCAACACCTGTTGGACAATGCATGAGTGATAATGAGCTCATTGATTAAATGCAATTAATGAATAGATTGCCACCTCTTGTTGTGTGTCGTCTGTGTTTCTGTGTTTCCGGCATTTCACATTGGAACACCTCATTCACCTTCCTTGTCTTCTCTCCGCCCTCCCTTTTAGATAAGTTAAAGAGCTGCACCTGAGCCAGCCACTGATTGATTGATTGATTGATTGATTGATTGATTGATTGATTGATTGATGCAGCACAACAGTCAAATAGTGGAGTGGAGTAGGGGAACAGCAAACAGCCAATAAAGCAGCCCGCCCGCTCGCCTGCCCGCCACAATGGACCTACCTGTGTACACTAGATGGATGTGATGGAATGTACTGTCGTCCCTACATTTCAAGAAGAAGTAAGAATTGCAGTTGCAACAAAGCCTTGCTTGCCTACAAAGAGAGCAGCAATTTGGATTTGTTACTATGTTACCTAGAAGAATAACAAACTGTGCAAGGATGGAGGTTGTAGGAGCAAGGAGAAGTTGTCTGTAAAGTTGGTGGATGCCTATTTTCCATTTTGCAGTCCCTTGTCTCCCTCTTGTGGCCTCCTGGAGGCAACTAGCTGTGCAAAAAAAAGACAGCCTGGCGGCCGGCTGTTGCAGTGTTGCCCTCTCAGGCAACACTAAGTGACTGACTGAGCCTCACCGTCTTATATAAAGTTCAGACGGAACTTTGCACGTGTCATAGTGGAGCCCTCAGGATTCCAGAGCCAGCTTTCTGACATCATAATGGGGCCTCAGAGATAAAAGCCTGGGCCCAGGCAGTGTTGGTCAGTGCTGCTCAGCAGGCAGCACTGGACTGGACTGGATTACAGCTGATACAAGGTGTGAAGGAACAAGGGGTGGCTGTGGGCATGCACTTGCTGCCGCTGCCAGTGTTTATCTGCATGGCAGCAGGGCATTTGGGCGTTGCCAGGAAGGCGTTTTTATGTAGATTCCTCCTCTTTCAGCACTGCATTGTGGTGCAAGCAAAAGAAGCAAATCCTGTCTGGCTTCCTCTCCGGCCTTTATTCACCTCCCGTGTAGCTGTGAGTGTGTGAGCCTGCAGGACCCCATGGAATTGCCTAGAAGTAGGCTGAATCGCTGCAAGGGCTGAACAGCAGTATCGGGCAGGCTCGGGCAACGCGCGGCCCGTTCGGGTTATCGCTTCTCGGCCTTTTGGCTAAGATCAAGTGTAGTATCTGTTCTTATCAGTTTAATATCTGATACGTCCCCTATCTGGGGACCATATATTAAATGGATTTTTAGAACAGGGAGATGGAAATAGAGCTTGCTCTGTCCACTCCACGCATTGACCTGGTATTGCAGTATTTCCAGGACCGGTGCACCCTTTCCTTATGTGTTGACTAAAAGCAGATTCCAAAAGTGTTTTTTGTCTTTGCTATTGTTTCTGTCTTTCTGAAGGGATCTCCCCTTTTAATCCCATTATTTCAACACCTGTTGGACAATGCATGAGTGATAATGAGCTCATTGATTAAATGCAATTAATGAATAGATTGCCACCTCTTGTTGTGTGTCGTCTGTGTTTCTGTGTTTCCGGCATTTCACATTGGAACACCTCATTCACCTTCCTTGTCTTCTCTCCGCCCTCCCTTTTAGGTAAGTTAAAGAGCTGCACCTGAGCCAGCCACTGATTGATTGATTGATTGATTGATTGATTGATTGATTGATGCAGCACAACAGTCAAATAGTGGAGTGGAGTAGGGGAACAGCAAACAGCCAATAAAGCAGCCCGCCCGCTCGCCTGCCCGCCACAATGGACCTACCTGTGTACACTAGATGGATGTGATGGAATGTACTGTCGTCCCTACATTTCAAGAAGAAGTAAGAATTGCAGTTGCAACAAAGCCTTGCTTGCCTACAAAGAGAGCAGCAATTTGGATTTGTTACTATGTTACCTAGAAGAATAACAAACTGTGCAAGTATGGAGGTTGTAGGAGCAAGGAGAAGTTGTCTGTAAAGTTGGTGGATGCCTATTTTCCATTTTGCAGTCCCTTGTCTCCCTCTTGTGGCCTCCTGGAGGCAACTAGCTGTGCAAAAAAAAGACAGCCTGGCGGCCGGCTGTTGCAGTGTTGCCCTCTCAGGCAACACTGAGTGACTGACTGAGCCTCACCGTCTTATATAAAGTTCAGACGGAACTTTGCACGTGTCATAGTGGAGCCCTCAGGATTCCAGAGCCAGCTTTCTGACATCATAATGGGGCCTCAGAGATAAAAGCCTGGGCCCAGGCAGTGTTGGTCAGTGCTGCTCAGCAGGCAGCACTGGACTGGACTGGATTACAGCTGATACAAGGTGTGAAGGAACAAGGGGTGGCTGTGGGCATGCACTTGCTGCCGCTGCCAGTGTTTATCTGCATGGCAGCAGGGCATTTGGGCGTTGCCAGGAAGGCGTTTTTATGTAGATTCCTCCTCTTTCAGCACTGCATTGTGGTGCAAGCAAAAGAAGCAAATCCTGTCTGGCTTCCTCTCCGGCCTTTATTCACCTCCCGTGTAGCTGTGAGTGTGTGAGCCTGCAGGGCCCCATGGAATTGCCTAGAAGTAGGCTGAATCGCTGCAAGGGCTGAACAGCAGTATCGGGCAGGCTCGGGCAACGCGCGGCCCGTTCGGGTTATCGCTTCTCGGCCTTTTGGCTAAGATCAAGTGTAGTATCTGTTCTTATCAGTTTAATATCTGATACGTCCCCTATCTGGGGACCATATATTAAATGGATTTTTAGAACAGGGAGACGGAAATAGAGCTTGCTCTGTCCACTCCACGCATTGACCTGGTATTGCAGTATTTCCAGGACCGGTGCACCCTTTCCTTATGTGTTGACTAAAAGCAGATTCCAAAAGTGTTTTTTGTCTTTGCTATTGTTTCTGTCTTTCTGAAGGGATCTCCCCTTTTAATCCCATTATTTCAACACCTGTTGGACAATGCATGAGTGATAATGAGCTCATTGATTAAATGCAATTAATGAATAGATTGCCACCTCTTGTTGTGTGTCGTCTGTGTTTCTGTGTTTCCGGCATTTCACATTGGAACACCTCATTCACCTTCCTTGTCTTCTCTCCGCCCTCCCTTTTAGGTAAGTTAAAGAGCTGCACCTGAGCCAGCCACTGATTGATTGATTGATTGATTGATTGATTGATTGATTGATTGATTGATGCAGCACAACAGTCAAATAGTGGAGTGGAGTAGGGGAACAGCAAACAGCCAATAAAGCAGCCCGCCCGCTCGCCTGCCCGCCACAATGGACCTACCTGTGTACACTAGATGGATGTGATGGAATGTACTGTCGTCCCTACATTTCAAGAAGAAGTAAGAATTGCAGTTGCAACAAAGCCTTGCTTGCCTACAAAGAGAGCAGCAATTTGGATTTGTTACTATGTTACCTAGAAGAATAACAAACTGTGCAAGGATGGAGGTTGTAGGAGCAAGGAGAAGTTGTCTGTAAAGTTGGTGGATGCCTATTTTCCATTTTGCAGTCCCTTGTCTCCCTCTTGTGGCCTCCTGGAGGCAACTAGCTGTGCAAAAAAAAGACAGCCTGGCGGCCGGCTGTTGCAGTGTTGCCCTCTCAGGCAACACTGAGTGACTGACTGAGCCTCACCGTCTTATATAAAGTTCAGACGGAACTTTGCACGTGTCATAGTGGAGCCCTCAGGATTCCAGAGCCAGCTTTCTGACATCATAATGGGGCCTCAGAGATAAAAGCCTGGGCCCAGGCAGTGTTGGTCAGTGCTGCTCAGCAGGCAGCACTGGACTGGACTGGATTACAGCTGATACAAGGTGTGAAGGAACAAGGGGTGGCTGTGGGCATGCACTTGCTGCCGCTGCCAGTGTTTATCTGCATGGCAGCAGGGCATTTGGGCGTTGCCAGGAAGGCGTTTTTATGTAGATTCCTCCTCTTTCAGCACTGCATTGTGGTGCAAGCAAAAGAAGCAAATCCTGTCTGGCTTCCTCTCCGGCCTTTATTCACCTCCCGTGTAGCTGTGAGTGTGTGAGCCTGCAGGGCCCCATGGAATTGCCTAGAAGTAGGCTGAATCGCTGCAAGGGCTGAACAGCAGTATCGGGCAGGCTCGGGCAACGCGCGGCCCGTTCGGGTTATCGCTTCTCGGCCTTTTGGCTAAGATCAAGTGTAGTATCTGTTCTTATCAGTTTAATATCTGATACGTCCCCTATCTGGGGACCATATATTAAATGGATTTTTAGAACAGGGAGATGGAAATAGAGCTTGCTCTGTCCACTCCACGCATTGACCTGGTATTGCAGTATTTCCAGGACCGGTGCACCCTTTCCTTATGTGTTGACTAAAAGCAGATTCCAAAAGTGTTTTTTGTCTTTGCTATTGTTTCTGTCTTTCTGAAGGGATCTCCCCTTTTGATCCCATTATTTCAACACCTGTTGGACAATGCATGAGTGATAATGAGCTCATTGATTAAATGCAATTAATGAATAGATTGCCACCTCTTGTTGTGTGTCGTCTGTGTTTCTGTGTTTCCGGCATTTCACATTGGAACACCTCATTCACCTTCCTTGTCTTCTCTCCGCCCTCCCTTTTAGATAAGTTAAAGAGCTGCACCTGAGCCAGCCACTGATTGATTGATTGATTGATTGATTGATTGATTGATTGATTGATTGATTGATTGATTGATTGATGCAGCACAACAGTCAAATAGTGGAGTGGAGTAGGGGAACAGCAAACAGCCAATAAAGCAGCCCGCCCGCTCGCCTGCCCGCCACAATGGACCTACCTGTGTACACTAGATGGATGTGATGGAATGTACTGTCGTCCCTACATTTCAAGAAGAAGTAAGAATTGCAGTTGCAACAAAGCCTTGCTTGCCTACAAAGAGAGCAGCAATTTGGATTTGTTACTATGTTACCTAGAAGAATAACAAACTGTGCAAGGATGGAGGTTGTAGGAGCAAGGAGAAGTTGTCTGTAAAGTTGGTGGATGCCTATTTTCCATTTTGCAGTCCCTTGTCTCCCTCTTGTGGCCTCCTGGAGGCAACTAGCTGTGCAAAAAAAAGACAGCCTGGCGGCCGGCTGTTGCAGTGTTGCCCTCTCAGGCAACACTGAGTGACTGACTGAGCCTCACCGTCTTATATAAAGTTCAGACGGAACTTTGCACGTGTCATAGTGGAGCCCTCAGGATTCCAGAGCCAGCTTTCTGACATCATAATGGGGCCTCAGAGATAAAAGCCTGGGCCCAGGCAGTGTTGGTCAGTGCTGCTCAGCAGGCAGCACTGGACTGGACTGGATTACAGCTGATACAAGGTGTGAAGGAACAAGGGGTGGCTGTGGGCATGCACTTGCTGCCGCTGCCAGTGTTTATCTGCATGGCAGCAGGGCATTTGGGCGTTGCCAGGAAGGCGTTTTTATGTAGATTCCTCCTCTTTCAGCACTGCATTGTGGTGCAAGCAAAAGAAGCAAATCCTGTCTGGCTTCCTCTCCGGCCTTTATTCACCTCCCGTGTAGCTGTGAGTGTGTGAGCCTGCAGGACCCCATGGAATTGCCTAGAAGTAGGCTGAATCGCTGCAAGGGCTGAACAGCAGTATCGGGCAGGCTCGGGCAACGCGCGGCCCGTTCGGGTTATCGCTTCTCGGCCTTTTGGCTAAGATCAAGTGTAGTATCTGTTCTTATCAGTTTAATATCTGATACGTCCCCTATCTGGGGACCATATATTAAATGGATTTTTAGAACAGGGAGATGGAAATAGAGCTTGCTCTGTCCACTCCACGCATTGACCTGGTATTGCAGTATTTCCAGGACCGGTGCACCCTTTCCTTATGTGTTGACTAAAAGCAGATTCCAAAAGTGTTTTTTGTCTTTGCTATTGTTTCTGTCTTTCTGAAGGGATCTCCCCTTTTAATCCCATTATTTCAACACCTGTTGGACAATGCATGAGTGATAATGAGCTCATTGATTAAATGCAATTAATGAATAGATTGCCACCTCTTGTTGTGTGTCGTCTGTGTTTCTGTGTTTCCGGCATTTCACATTGGAACACCTCATTCACCTTCCTTGTCTTCTCTCCGCCCTCCCTTTTAGGTAAGTTAAAGAGCTGCACCTGAGCCAGCCACTGATTGATTGATTGATTGATTGATTGATTGATTGATTGATTGATTGATTGATTGATGCAGCACAACAGTCAAATAGTGGAGTGGAGTAGGGGAACAGCAAACAGCCAATAAAGCAGCCCGCCCGCTCGCCTGCCCGCCACAATGGACCTACCTGTGTACACTAGATGGATGTGATGGAATGTACTGTCGTCCCTACATTTCAAGAAGAAGTAAGAATTGCAGTTGCAACAAAGCCTTGCTTGCCTACAAAGAGAGCAGCAATTTGGATTTGTTACTATGTTACCTAGAAGAATAACAAACTGTGCAAGTATGGAGGTTGTAGGAGCAAGGAGAAGTTGTCTGTAAAGTTGGTGGATGCCTATTTTCCATTTTGCAGTCCCTTGTCTCCCTCTTGTGGCCTCCTGGAGGCAACTAGCTGTGCAAAAAAAAGACAGCCTGGCGGCCGGCTGTTGCAGTGTTGCCCTCTCAGGCAACACTGAGTGACTGACTGAGCCTCACCGTCTTATATAAAGTTCAGACGGAACTTTGCACGTGTCATAGTGGAGCCCTCAGGATTCCAGAGCCAGCTTTCTGACATCATAATGGGGCCTCAGAGATAAAAGCCTGGGCCCAGGCAGTGTTGGTCAGTGCTGCTCAGCAGGCAGCACTGGACTGGACTGGATTACAGCTGATACAAGGTGTGAAGGAACAAGGGGTGGCTGTGGGCATGCACTTGCTGCCGCTGCCAGTGTTTATCTGCATGGCAGCAGGGCATTTGGGCGTTGCCAGGAAGGCGTTTTTATGTAGATTCCTCCTCTTTCAGCACTGCATTGTGGTGCAAGCAAAAGAAGCAAATCCTGTCTGGCTTCCTCTCCGGCCTTTATTCACCTCCCGTGTAGCTGTGAGTGTGTGAGCCTGCAGGGCCCCATGGAATTGCCTAGAAGTAGGCTGAATCGCTGCAAGGGCTGAACAGCAGTATCGGGCAGGCTCGGGCAACGCGCGGCCCGTTCGGGTTATCGCTTCTCGGCCTTTTGGCTAAGATCAAGTGTAGTATCTGTTCTTATCAGTTTAATATCTGATACGTCCCCTATCTGGGGACCATATATTAAATGGATTTTTAGAACAGGGAGATGGAAATAGAGCTTGCTCTGTCCACTCCACGCATTGACCTGGTATTGCAGTATTTCCAGGACCGGTGCACCCTTTCCTTATGTGTTGACTAAAAGCAGATTCCAAAAGTGTTTTTTGTCTTTGCTATTGTTTCTGTCTTTCTGAAGGGATCTCCCCTTTTAATCCCATTATTTCAACACCTGTTGGACAATGCATGAGTGATAATGAGCTCATTGATTAAATGCAATTAATGAATAGATTGCCACCTCTTGTTGTGTGTCGTCTGTGTTTCTGTGTTTCCGGCATTTCACATTGGAACACCTCATTCACCTTCCTTGTCTTCTCTCCGCCCTCCCTTTTAGGTAAGTTAAAGAGCTGCACCTGAGCCAGCCACTGATTGATTGATTGATTGATTGATTGATTGATTGATTGATTGATGCAGCACAACAGTCAAATAGTGGAGTGGAGTAGGGGAACAGCAAACAGCCAATAAAGCAGCCCGCCCGCTCGCCTGCCCGCCACAATGGACCTACCTGTGTACACTAGATGGATGTGATGGAATGTACTGTCGTCCCTACATTTCAAGAAGAAGTAAGAATTGCAGTTGCAACAAAGCCTTGCTTGCCTACAAAGAGAGCAGCAATTTGGATTTGTTACTATGTTACCTAGAAGAATAACAAACTGTGCAAGGATGGAGGTTGTAGGAGCAAGGAGAAGTTGTCTGTAAAGTTGGTGGATGCCTATTTTCCATTTTGCAGTCCCTTGTCTCCCTCTTGTGGCCTCCTGGAGGCAACTAGCTGTGCAAAAAAAAGACAGCCTGGCGGCCGGCTGTTGCAGTGTTGCCCTCTCAGGCAACACTGAGTGACTGACTGAGCCTCACCGTCTTATATAAAGTTCAGACGGAACTTTGCACGTGTCATAGTGGAGCCCTCAGGATTCCAGAGCCAGCTTTCTGACATCATAATGGGGCCTCAGAGATAAAAGCCTGGGCCCAGGCAGTGTTGGTCAGTGCTGCTCAGCAGGCAGCACTGGACTGGACTGGATTACAGCTGATACAAGGTGTGAAGGAACAAGGGGTGGCTGTGGGCATGCACTTGCTGCCGCTGCCAGTGTTTATCTGCATGGCAGCAGGGCATTTGGGCGTTGCCAGGAAGGCGTTTTTATGTAGATTCCTCCTCTTTCAGCACTGCATTGTGGTGCAAGCAAAAGAAGCAAATCCTGTCTGGCTTCCTCTCCGGCCTTTATTCACCTCCCGTGTAGCTGTGAGTGTGTGAGCCTGCAGGGCCCCATGGAATTGCCTAGAAATAGGCTGAATCGCTGCAAGGGCTGAACAGCAGTATCGGGCAGGCTCGGGCAACGCGCGGCCCGTTCGGGTTATCGCTTCTCGGCCTTTTGGCTAAGATCAAGTGTAGTATCTGTTCTTATCAGTTTAATATCTGATACGTCCCCTATCTGGGGACCATATATTAAATGGATTTTTAGAACAGGGAGATGGAAATAGAGCTTGCTCTGTCCACTCCACGCATTGACCTGGTATTGCAGTATTTCCAGGACCGGTGCACCCTTTCCTTATGTGTTGACTAAAAGCAGATTCCAAAAGTGTTTTTTGTCTTTGCTATTGTTTCTGTCTTTCTGAAGGGATCTCCCCTTTTAATCCCATTATTTCAACACCTGTTGGACAATGCATGAGTGATAATGAGCTCATTGATTAAATGCAATTAATGAATAGATTGCCACCTCTTGTTGTGTGTCGTCTGTGTTTCTGTGTTTCCGGCATTTCACATTGGAACACCTCATTCACCTTCCTTGTCTTCTCTCCGCCCTCCCTTTTAGGTAAGTTAAAGAGCTGCACCTGAGCCAGCCACTGATTGATTGATTGATTGATTGATTGATTGATTGATTGATTGATTGATTGATTGATGCAGCACAACAGTCAAATAGTGGAGTGGAGTAGGGGAACAGCAAACAGCCAATAAAGCAGCCCGCCCGCTCGCCTGCCCGCCACAATGGACCTACCTGTGTACACTAGATGGATGTGATGGAATGTACTGTCGTCCCTACATTTCAAGAAGAAGTAAGAATTGCAGTTGCAACAAAGCCTTGCTTGCCTACAAAGAGAGCAGCAATTTGGATTTGTTACTATGTTACCTAGAAGTATAACAAACTGTGCAAGGATGGAGGTTGTAGGAGCAAGGAGAAGTTGTCTGTAAAGTTGGTGGATGCCTATTTTCCATTTTGCAGTCCCTTGTCTCCCTCTTGTGGCCTCCTGGAGGCAACTAGCTGTGCAAAAAAAAGACAGCCTGGCGGCCGGCTGTTGCAGTGTTGCCCTCTCAGGCAACACTGAGTGACTGACTGAGCCTCACCGTCTTATATAAAGTTCAGACGGAACTTTGCACGTGTCATAGTGGAGCCCTCAGGATTCCAGAGCCAGCTTTCTGACATCATAATGGGGCCTCAGAGATAAAAGCCTGGGCCCAGGCAGTGTTGGTCAGTGCTGCTCAGCAGGCAGCACTGGACTGGACTGGATTACAGCTGATACAAGGTGTGAAGGAACAAGGGGTGGCTGTGGGCATGCACTTGCTGCCGCTGCCAGTGTTTATCTGCATGGCAGCAGGGCATTTGGGCGTTGCCAGGAAGGCGTTTTTATGTAGATTCCTCCTCTTTCAGCACTGCATTGTGGTGCAAGCAAAAGAAGCAAATCCTGTCTGGCTTCCTCTCCGGCCTTTATTCACCTCCCGTGTAGCTGTGAGTGTGTGAGCCTGCAGGGCCCCATGGAATTGCCTAGAAGTAGGCTGAATCGCTGCAAGGGCTGAACAGCAGTATCGGGCAGGCTCGGGCAACGCGCGGCCCGTTCGGGTTATCGCTTCTCGGCCTTTTGGCTAAGATCAAGTGTAGTATCTGTTCTTATCAGTTTAATATCTGATACGTCCCCTATCTGGGGACCATATATTAAATGGATTTTTAGAACAGGGAGATGGAAATAGAGCTTGCTCTGTCCACTCCACGCATTGACCTGGTATTGCAGTATTTCCAGGACCGGTGCACCCTTTCCTTATGTGTTGACTAAAAGCAGATTCCAAAAGTGTTTTTTGTCTTTGCTATTGTTTCTGTCTTTCTGAAGGGATCTCCCCTTTTAATCCCATTATTTCAACACCTGTTGGACAATGCATGAGTGATAATGAGCTCATTGATTAAATGCAATTAATGAATAGATTGCCACCTCTTGTTGTGTGTCGTCTGTGTTTCTGTGTTTCCGGCATTTCACATTGGAACACCTCATTCACCTTCCTTGTCTTCTCTCCGCCCTCCCTTTTAGGTAAGTTAAAGAGCTGCACCTGAGCCAGCCACTGATTGATTGATTGATTGATTGATTGATTGATTGATTGATTGATTGATTGATTGATTGATGCAGCACAACAGTCAAATAGTGGAGTGGAGTAGGGGAACAGCAAACAGCCAATAAAGCAGCCCGCCCGCTCGCCTGCCCGCCACAATGGACCTACCTGTGTACACTAGATGGATGTGATGGAATGTACTGTCGTCCCTACATTTCAAGAAGAAGTAAGAATTGCAGTTGCAACAAAGCCTTGCTTGCCTACAAAGAGAGCAGCAATTTGGATTTGTTACTATGTTACCTAGAAGAATAACAAACTGTGCAAGGATGGAGGTTGTAGGAGCAAGGAGAAGTTGTCTGTAAAGTTGGTGGATGCCTATTTTCCATTTTGCAGTCCCTTGTCTCCCTCTTGTGGCCTCCTGGAGGCAACTAGCTGTGCAAAAAAAAGACAGCCTGGCGGCCGGCTGTTGCAGTGTTGCCCTCTCAGGCAACACTGAGTGACTGACTGAGCCTCACCGTCTTATATAAAGTTCAGACGGAACTTTGCACGTGTCATAGTGGAGCCCTCAGGATTCCAGAGCCAGCTTTCTGACATCATAATGGGGCCTCAGAGATAAAAGCCTGGGCCCAGGCAGTGTTGGTCAGTGCTGCTCAGCAGGCAGCACTGGACTGGACTGGATTACAGCTGATACAAGGTGTGAAGGAACAAGGGGTGGCTGTGGGCATGCACTTGCTGCCGCTGCCAGTGTTTATCTGCATGGCAGCAGGGCATTTGGGCGTTGCCAGGAAGGCGTTTTTATGTAGATTCCTCCTCTTTCAGCACTGCATTGTGGTGCAAGCAAAAGAAGCAAATCCTGTCTGGCTTCCTCTCCGGCCTTTATTCACCTCCCGTGTAGCTGTGAGTGTGTGAGCCTGCAGGGCCCCATGGAATTGCCTAGAAGTAGGCTGAATCGCTGCAAGGGCTGAACAGCAGTATCGGGCAGGCTCGGGCAACGCGCGGCCCGTTCGGGTTATCGCTTCTCGGCCTTTTGGCTAAGATCAAGTGTAGTATCTGTTCTTATCAGTTTAATATCTGATACGTCCCCTATCTGGGGACCATATATTAAATGGATTTTTAGAACAGGGAGATGGAAATAGAGCTTGCTCTGTCCACTCCACGCATTGACCTGGTATTGCAGTATTTCCAGGACCGGTGCACCCTTTCCTTATGTGTTGACTAAAAGCAGATTCCAAAAGTGTTTTTTGTCTTTGCTATTGTTTCTGTCTTTCTGAAGGGATCTCCCCTTTTAATCCCATTATTTCAACACCTGTTGGACAATGCATGAGTGATAATGAGCTCATTGATTAAATGCAATTAATGAATAGATTGCCACCTCTTGTTGTGTGTCGTCTGTGTTTCTGTGTTTCCGGCATTTCACATTGGAACACCTCATTCACCTTCCTTGTCTTCTCTCCGCCCTCCCTTTTAGGTAAGTTAAAGAGCTGCACCTGAGCCAGCCACTGATTGATTGATTGATTGATTGATTGATTGATTGATTGATTGATTGATTGATTGATTGATTGATGCAGCACAACAGTCAAATAGTGGAGTGGAGTAGGGGAACAGCAAACAGCCAATAAAGCAGCCCGCCCGCTCGCCTGCCCGCCACAATGGACCTACCTGTGTACACTAGATGGATGTGATGGAATGTACTGTCGTCCCTACATTTCAAGAAGAAGTAAGAATTGCAGTTGCAACAAAGCCTTGCTTGCCTACAAAGAGAGCAGCAATTTGGATTTGTTACTATGTTACCTAGAAGAATAACAAACTGTGCAAGGATGGAGGTTGTAGGAGCAAGGAGAAGTTGTCTGTAAAGTTGGTGGATGCCTATTTTCCATTTTGCAGTCCCTTGTGTCCCTCTTGTGGCCTCCTGGAGGCAACTAGCTGTGCAAAAAAAAAGACAGCCTGGCGGCCGGCTGTTGCAGTGTTGCCCTCTCAGGCAACACTGAGTGACTGACTGAGCCTCACCGTCTTATATAAAGTTCAGACGGAACTTTGCACGTGTCATAGTGGAGCCCTCAGGATTCCAGAGCCAGCTTTCTGACATCATAATGGGGCCTCAGAGATAAAAGCCTGGGCCCAGGCAGTGTTGGTCAGTGCTGCTCAGCAGGCAGCACTGGACTGGACTGGATTACAGCTGATACAAGGTGTGAAGGAACAAGGGGTGGCTGTGGGCATGCACTTGCTGCCGCTGCCAGTGTTTATCTGCATGGCAGCAGGGCATTTGGGCGTTGCCAGGAAGGCGTTTTTATGTAGATTCCTCCTCTTTCAGCACTGCATTGTGGTGCAAGCAAAAGAAGCAAATCCTGTCTGGCTTCCTCTCCGGCCTTTTCTCACCTCCCGTGTAGCTGTGAGTGTGTGAGCCTGCAGGGCCCCATGGAATTGCCTAGAAGTAGGCTGAATCGCTGCAAGGGCTGAACAGCAGTATCGGGCAGGCTCGGGCAACGCGCGGCCCGTTCGGGTTATCGCTTCTCGGCCTTTTGGCTAAGATCAAGTGTAGTATCTGTTCTTATCAGTTTAATATCTGATACGTCCCCTATCTGGGGACCATATATTAAATGGATTTTTAGAACAGGGAGATGGAAATAGAGCTTGCTCTGTCCACTCCACGCATTGACCTGGTATTGCAGTATTTCCAGGACCGGTGCACCCTTTCCTTATGTGTTGACTAAAAGCAGATTCCAAAAGTGTTTTTTGTCTTTGCTATTGTTTCTGTCTTTCTGAAGGGATCTCCCCTTTTAATCCCATTATTTCAACACCTGTTGGACAATGCATGAGTGATAATGAGCTCATTGATTAAATGCAATTAATGAATAGATTGCCACCTCTTGTTGTGTGTCGTCTGTGTTTCTGTGTTTCCGGCATTTCACATTGGAACACCTCATTCACCTTCCTTGTCTTCTCTCCGCCCTCCCTTTTAGGTAAGTTAAAGAGCTGCACCTGAGCCAGCCACTGATTGATTGATTGATTGATTGATTGATTGATTGATTGATTGATTGATTGATTGATGCAGCACAACAGTCAAATAGTGGAGTGGAGTAGGGGAACAGCAAACAGCCAATAAAGCAGCCCGCCCGCTCACCTGCCCGCCACAATGGACCTACCTGTGTACACTAGATGGATGTGATGGAATGTACTGTCGTCCCTACATTTCAAGAAGAAGTAAGAATTGCAGTTGCAACAAAGCCTTGCTTGCCTACAAAGAGAGCAGCAATTTGGATTTGTTACTATGTTACCTAGAAGAATAACAAACTGTGCAAGGATGGAGGTTGTAGGAGCAAGGAGAAGTTGTCTGTAAAGTTGGTGGATGCCTATTTTCCATTTTGCAGTCCCTTGTCTCCCTCTTGTGGCCTCCTGGAGGCAACTAGCTGTGCAAAAAAAAGACAGCCTGGCGGCCGGCTGTTGCAGTGTTGCCCTCTCAGGCAACACTGAGTGACTGACTGAGCCTCACCGTCTTATATAAAGTTCAGACGGAACTTTGCACGTGTCATAGTGGAGCCCTCAGGATTCCAGAGCCAGCTTTCTGACATCATAATGGGGCCTCAGAGATAAAAGCCTGGGCCCAGGCAGTGTTGGTCAGTGCTGCTCAGCAGGCAGCACTGGACTGGACTGGATTACAGCTGATACAAGGTGTGAAGGAACAAGGGGTGGCTGTGGGCATGCACTTGCTGCCGCTGCCAGTGTTTATCTGCATGGCAGCAGGGCATTTGGGCGTTGCCAGGAAGGCGTTTTTATGTAGATTCCTCCTCTTTCAGCACTGCATTGTGGTGCAAGCAAAAGAAGCAAATCCTGTCTGGCTTCCTCTCCGGCCTTTATTCACCTCCCGTGTAGCTGTGAGTGTGTGAGCCTGCAGGGCCCCATGGAATTGCCTAGAAGTAGGCTGAATCGCTGCAAGGGCTGAACAGCAGTATCGGGCAGGCTCGGGCAACGCGCGGCCCGTTCGGGTTATCGCTTCTCGGCCTTTTGGCTAAGATCAAGTGTAGTATCTGTTCTTATCAGTTTAATATCTGATACGTCCCCTATCTGGGGACCATATATTAAATGGATTTTTAGAACAGGGAGATGGAAATAGAGCTTGCTCTGTCCACTCCACGCATTGACCTGGTATTGCAGTATTTCCAGGACCGGTGCACCCTTTCCTTATGTGTTGACTAAAAGCAGATTCCAAAAGTGTTTTTTGTCTTTGCTATTGTTTCTGTCTTTCTGAAGGGATCTCCCCTTTTACGGTTCAATCTTTTTATTGATATTTTTTCCAAACAAACACAAAAGGAACAAATATGATCAATAACCACATATTTCCATATACATAAACTGAAAAAGTATAATGTTGAATTATTGGAATATAAAATTCTGTGTCAATACTTTGATAATTGATCAAAAGAACATATACTGATCAGGTGTATTCACCCCTCATCAGCATTAACAACAAAATAAAATAAACATAACATTTCAAGTATACTCAATAGGTCTTTTCTTCAAGAATTTCTTGTTTTAATTACAGAGTCGTATCACATCAATTCTCATGTTTTTGTACAGTGCGGATTGTTTTTCCACTCGTCCCATATCCCTGAAAAAGTAGTAAATTTGTCTGAACCATACATAAGGATCTTTTCATATGTATATGTGTCATTAACAGATGAAATGACTTCCGCGCATGTGGGAATGGAAGAAGATTTCCAATATCTTGTCACTACCGTCTTAGCGATGATCAAAATTTTACATATGAGTATCCTCAATCTGGGCGGTATCACATGGATATCTAACAATAGCAATGCCATTTGTGGAGAATTAGAGACCACTTGATTGGTCAATGAAGAAATCAAACCGAAGATATCTTGCCAGTATGTTGTCAACCTTGGGCATTTCCATAGAATATGAAGCAGAGTACCTCTCTCTCCACATCCTCTCCAACATCTACAGGAGGAATTGGGATATATCCTACTTAGACGTTCAGGTGTATAGTACCATCTTAGCATAGTTTTCATTGCTGCTTCATAATGAGAGCTACATTGTACTGATTTATTAATCCAACTAAAAGCTCTTGTCCACTGTTCAGGAGTAAAGGCCTGTCCCAGCTCTTTTTCCCATTCCCTATATGGGTATGCTTTGTTAAATGAATCGTGATCATATATAAAATTGTAAATGGCTTTCAAGCCTTTACCTCTTCTCGATAGTATGGGAAATATAGCGTTGTTGCAAAAGGTCTCATGTTTATGTTGGTATCGGAGAAGGTGGCTAATTCTGAAATATGTATAGAATTCTGTAGTAGGTAAGTTAAACCTTTGGGAAAGTATCTCAAATGATATCATATGAGATCCTTCCACGAGCTGAGACAGATCCCTCACCCCCCCCAGTTTCCAATGCTTTATATGTAAGTTTGGAATAGCTAAGGGTAATAGTTCTATTGGAGAATTGGCTTCGGACAAGGGACTGCTAGATTGAGAATACTCATGAAACTTCGACCAGCTATATATTGAGGCCCGTGTCAGTGGAGAAACGCCAGGAGGGGTAGGTATCCCCCAACATGAAGCCAACATCAACAGCTTCAGCGATACTGGATGTGCTCCACACGATTCAATATGTACCCAATGTTTACTATCATCCTCTATCCACCATGATGACAGCTGTGACACCTGCGAAGCCAAATAATAGTGATAAACATCAGGTACTCCCAATCCACCTGTTCTCCTACTTTTAGCTAATAATCTATAGGAAATTCTAGGATGTTTATCGGCCCATATGAAATGAGAGATGATCTTTTGCATTGAAGTGAAAAAGGACATGGGAATCTGAATTGGAAGGGTTCGATAGAGGTATAACAATTTTGGGAGTAATAACATTTTAAAGGCCGCAATCCTTCCAATCCAAGAAACCTCTGATTTAGTCATTCTCTGTGCTTCTACTTGTATATGTGTCAGTAATGGTTCATAGTTGTGTTTAAAAAGCTTTTTGTGTGTACTTGTCAAAACTATTCCTAAGTACTTAATGCCGTCTACTCGCCAATCAAAAGGAAATTTGGTCTTCAAAAAGTATAAAGATTGCTCTGAAATGTTGAGAGGGAGAACCTGCGATTTCTGAGTATTCAGTTTATAGTATGATATGTTCCCAAATAATTTGATAACCTCCATAACCTTAGCAAGAGACGTCTCCGGGTCAGATAACGTCAGAATTATGTCATCCGCATATAGTGAAACTGTATGTGTGCGATCTCCAATCCTGATGCCACTTATCTCAACATCTTCTCTTAAGGCTTGAGCTAGAGGTTCTATTGATAAAACAAAGATCAGTGGCGATAATGGACACCCCTGTCTAGTCCCATTAGTGATGAGGAATTCCTCAGAAAGTGTGCCATTTGTGAATATTTTAGCAGATGGAGCGGAGTATAAGGCTAAAATTGCATCCAAAATACTGCCTTCAAAACCCATATACCTAAGAACCGAAAATGCATACGACCAGCTAATCCGGTCAAACGCCTTTTCGGCATCCAATGATAACAGTACTGCTGGTGTACCTCGGGATTCTAAGGTATGTATTATGTTCAGCACTCTCCTAGTGTTATCAAACGCCTGTCGGCCCTTGACGAATCCTACTTGATCATCTTTTACCAAATCAGGCAAAATAGGAGCCAGTCGGTTCGCCAGCACTTTTGCGTATATCTTTAAATCAGAGTTGAGCAATGAGATAGGTCTAAAGTTTTGTGGTATGTCGGGGATTTTTTCTGGTTTGGGCAATGTTACTATTAAGGCTGATTGATTTTCTTTCGGGAATGTTCCGGTGGCTATGGCTTTTTCAAAGACTGCATGTAAGTGAGGAATTAGAATACCAGCAAACTGTTTATAATAGTCATTTGACAATCCATCTGGGCCTGGGGATTTACCCAAAGGTAAAGATGTTATTACTTTAGATATTTCTGTCTGTGTAATAGGTAAATTCAGATTATCTACGACTTCCTGTGTGAGTTTCGGGAGCGACAAGGTTTTTAAGAATTTATTAATATCTTGTTCCGATACTGGATGAGAAAAGGGGTCTGCGTGTAGATTGTATAATGAGCTATAATACTCTTTAAATCTATTGGCTATATCCTCTGGGTTATATAATTTTCCAGTATCCGTCCCGTTTCTCAGAAAGGGAATTCGAGACTTCGTATGTTGCACCTTAAGACGGGAGGCCAAGAGTCTAGTTGCTTTATCATTTTGGGAATAATATTTAGCTTTTACAGTCTTTAGGTGTTTCTGATATGTATGTAGAAGACAGCTACGAAGTTGTTGTCTCAACTCGTTAAGTCGTTTTGTATGAGTCATAGATTTCTGAGCTTTATTTAAGAGTTCCAACCGCTTGATCTCATCCAGTATAGATGTAATACGAATATTTCTATCTTTTTTATCTCGATGACCTAATTTGATAAATGTACCTCTAATGAAAGCTTTGTGAGCATTCCAAAGAGTATTAGGGTCCGAAACTGAGTTAACATTAGATTGGAAGTATTCATTTAAGTCCTCCTCAAACTGTTTTTTATACTTGGAATGTGACATAATATAAGTATTGTTCCGCCATAGATATGAACGCTTCATACCATGTCTCTCTTCCAGGGATAAAGTAATTGCTGCATGGTCAGACCAGGTAATAGTTTCAATAGTGGAGTCTTGGGATATCAGTAGGCCCTCTCTATCGACAAGGAACATGTCAATTCTTGAGTATGTGCCATGAGCTGCCGAAAAAAAGGAGTAATCCCTCTCTGTGCTATGTTGTGTTCTCCAAACATCATACAACTCCCTCTGCCACAGTACTTTGCTCAGAGTCCGACCATTTCCTCTGGCAGAGGAGGTTGCATCCACATCGGGGTCGACAATCATGTTAAAGTCTCCGCACATTATAAGTTTCCCCTGTTGTAATTTCGCTACAATCCTTGTTATCTTGTGAAAAAAGCGAATCTGTCCCTTGTTTGGCGAATATACCGACACTATAGTGTAGATCACATTGTTAATTGAACAGACTAGTATGATAAATCGTCCTTTCGGATCTATTTTTTCCATCATAGGTTTAAAAGCAAGAGAATTTTTGAACGCTATCATGACTCCTCTGGATTTAGTGGAATAGTGGGCTTGGTATAGAAATGGGAAGTTTGGATGTTTCAATCGGAATGCGTCTTTCAACATTATATGCGTTTCTTGTGCACATACAACATCGCAAGATAGATTTTTAGCTTCCGTCCACAAGAACGACCGTTTTTGTGGGCTATTCAGGCCTTTGACATTTAAAGACATAAATTTTAGTACCATCTTACTACATTATACAATAAGCGGTGATGTTCTTCTTTTTTCCTTTTTAGTATTACCCTCCCTATATCAGAATAGTAGATTCGCCACCATAATGCATCAATTCGACCCTTATATAAGTTCGACCCACATAGTATACCTTGAGTACAAAAACATAAACAAAACATCTTACATATAACATAGGCAAATAACACGGCCATTTTTACTCCGAAGAGTATCTGTACAACAGAAGATAGCATTCCAGCTATCTACAAAAGTGAGGGCAAGTAAACCGTAGTTCCTGTTTGCCAACTCTGGATGATCGGAGAGTCAGAACTCCCATGTAATATGTCATAAACCTCAAAGTTTGTCTCTTCTCCGGGATCCCACCACCTGCCACTCATTCGAAATATGCTGAGGTACTTGCTGTTTCGTTTGGCTAGACGTGGGGGGACTCAGATCCCACTGCTTCAACAAGTTGAGTCCATCTTCCACATTCTTGATCGCGTAGAAGGCATTATTTCGGGTGATAAGCAAACGAACCGGAAATCCCCATTTATATAAAATCTTGTTTTCTCTTAAGATGGTAGTTATGGGGATAAGTTGACGTCTTGCTTGGAGTGTCATTGCTGAGAGATCTGTATAGAGCAACAATTGCTGATATGGTTCCGGTAGTTGGCCTGTTTTACGCGTCTTTTCCATTAAATTTTCTTTCACCGTGTAGAAATGTATGCGTGCCAGCACATCTCTCGGCACAGTATCCGCTAGATGTTTGGGGCGGGGAACCCTATGAGCTCTATCAATAGACATATCCGCCTCTGTACATTTTGGTAACATAACTTTTATAAATGACTGTATATATGGTATCAGATCTGGAGGGGTTATGTTTTCAGGTATGCCCCTGAATTTTATATTATTCCTTCTTGACCTGTCTTCCATATCTGCTACTTTAGTACGTAAAAATTGCATTTCCGATTCCATCTCATAATGTGCGTCTATCAAGTCATTATGTGAGCGAGCAAAGTCCCCCATTTTGGATTCAACTTTGTGGACTCTCTGATCCACTTCCTGAATAGCAATTTGAAGAGGGTTAATCAAATGCCCAATATCAGCCTGCAAAGATTGACGTAATGCTTTCAACATTTCTTTCATTATAGAATCAGTCACCATCTTATCTGAGGTATGCATATCTTCAAATAAGTCTGAGGGAGCTATAGATTCTCTATTTTGCATGTCATCAGCTCTTACCTCAGATGTATCTGTATGTTGTTGTTGGCTTTGTCTTGTCAGGATCTGTGAGGAAGGTGCGGTCTGCGCCATGATGGATTTTTCCTTTGTAAGACCCAGGTATGTCTGATCTTGAATATGCACATTCACGGCCTGTTCCAAGGGCTGAGAGTCTAACCTCAAGTCTTTCCCCGCTTGTAGAAGTGTTTGTGTCCGAGGGGATACAGATATGCTCCTTCGTTGTGGCAGTGTCAGTGAAATACGTTCCACTGATCTCTGCAGCGGTTCTGAGGCAACGGAGTTAGCCGGCGAGTGTGCTTCGGCGCCATCTTGATTTTGCTCCGCCGTGTGTGAGAGATAGAAATCTATAAGTTTCTCCGGTCTTTGGAGAGGCCTTTTTTTTTCTCGGCATGTTGCTGCAGGTATCTGGCAGGTTTCTGGCAGGTTAAAGTCTCTTTTTGAGGTCTATTACTGAATGTTCGTCGCTATATGGTTTAACAAGGAGCGGGAGCTAGGTACTCACACGTCCATCCAGTTCAGCAGCCAGGCCACGCCCCGGGATCTCCCCTTTTAATCCCATTATTTCAACACCTGTTGGACAATGCATGAGTGATAATGAGCTCATTGATTAAATGCAATTAATGAATAGATTGCCACCTCTTGTTGTGTGTCGTCTGTGTTTCTGTGTTTCCGGCATTTCACATTGGAACACCTCATTCACCTTCCTTGTCTTCTCTCCGCCCTCCCTTTTAGGTAAGTTAAAGAGCTGCACCTGAGCCAGCCACTGATTGATTGATTGATTGATTGATTGATTGATTGATTGATTGATTGATTGATTGATTGATTGATGCAGCACAACAGTCAAATAGTGGAGTGGAGTAGGGGAACAGCAAACAGCCAATAAAGCAGCCCGCCCGCTCGCCTGCCCGCCACAATGGACCTACCTGTGTACACTAGATGGATGTGATGGAATGTACTGTCGTCCCTACATTTCAAGAAGAAGTAAGAATTGCAGTTGCAACAAAGCCTTGCTTGCCTACAAAGAGAGCAGCAATTTGGATTTGTTACTATGTTACCTAGAAGAATAACAAACTGTGCAAGGATGGAGGTTGTAGGAGCAAGGAGAAGTTGTCTGTAAAGTTGGTGGATGCCTATTTTCCATTTTGCAGTCCCTTGTGTCCCTCTTGTGGCCTCCTGGAGGCAACTAGCTGTGCAAAAAAAAAGACAGCCTGGCGGCCGGCTGTTGCAGTGTTGCCCTCTCAGGCAACACTGAGTGACTGACTGAGCCTCACCGTCTTATATAAAGTTCAGACGGAACTTTGCACGTGTCATAGTGGAGCCCTCAGGATTCCAGAGCCAGCTTTCTGACATCATAATGGGGCCTCAGAGATAAAAGCCTGGGCCCAGGCAGTGTTGGTCAGTGCTGCTCAGCAGGCAGCACTGGACTGGACTGGATTACAGCTGATACAAGGTGTGAAGGAACAAGGGGTGGCTGTGGGCATGCACTTGCTGCCGCTGCCAGTGTTTATCTGCATGGCAGCAGGGCATTTGGGCGTTGCCAGGAAGGCGTTTTTATGTAGATTCCTCCTCTTTCAGCACTGCATTGTGGTGCAAGCAAAAGAAGCAAATCCTGTCTGGCTTCCTCTCCGGCCTTTTCTCACCTCCCGTGTAGCTGTGAGTGTGTGAGCCTGCAGGGCCCCATGGAATTGCCTAGAAGTAGGCTGAATCGCTGCAAGGGCTGAACAGCAGTATCGGGCAGGCTCGGGCAACGCGCGGCCCGTTCGGGTTATCGCTTCTCGGCCTTTTGGCTAAGATCAAGTGTAGTATCTGTTCTTATCAGTTTAATATCTGATACGTCCCCTATCTGGGGACCATATATTAAATGGATTTTTAGAACAGGGAGATGGAAATAGAGCTTGCTCTGTCCACTCCACGCATTGACCTGGTATTGCAGTATTTCCAGGACCGGTGCACCCTTTCCTTATGTGTTGACTAAAAGCAGATTCCAAAAGTGTTTTTTGTCTTTGCTATTGTTTCTGTCTTTCTGAAGGGATCTCCCCTTTTAATCCCATTATTTCAACACCTGTTGGACAATGCATGAGTGATAATGAGCTCATTGATTAAATGCAATTAATGAATAGATTGCCACCTCTTGTTGTGTGTCGTCTGTGTTTCTGTGTTTCCGGCATTTCACATTGGAACACCTCATTCACCTTCCTTGTCTTCTCTCCGCCCTCCCTTTTAGGTAAGTTAAAGAGCTGCACCTGAGCCAGCCACTGATTGATTGATTGATTGATTGATTGATTGATTGATTGATTGATTGATTGATTGATTGATGCAGCACAACAGTCAAATAGTGGAGTGGAGTAGGGGAACAGCAAACAGCCAATAAAGCAGCCCGCCCGCTCACCTGCCCGCCACAATGGACCTACCTGTGTACACTAGATGGATGTGATGGAATGTACTGTCGTCCCTACATTTCAAGAAGAAGTAAGAATTGCAGTTGCAACAAAGCCTTGCTTGCCTACAAAGAGAGCAGCAATTTGGATTTGTTACTATGTTACCTAGAAGAATAACAAACTGTGCAAGGATGGAGGTTGTAGGAGCAAGGAGAAGTTGTCTGTAAAGTTGGTGGATGCCTATTTTCCATTTTGCAGTCCCTTGTCTCCCTCTTGTGGCCTCCTGGAGGCAACTAGCTGTGCAAAAAAAAGACAGCCTGGCGGCCGGCTGTTGCAGTGTTGCCCTCTCAGGCAACACTGAGTGACTGACTGAGCCTCACCGTCTTATATAAAGTTCAGACGGAACTTTGCACGTGTCATAGTGGAGCCCTCAGGATTCCAGAGCCAGCTTTCTGACATCATAATGGGGCCTCAGAGATAAAAGCCTGGGCCCAGGCAGTGTTGGTCAGTGCTGCTCAGCAGGCAGCACTGGACTGGACTGGATTACAGCTGATACAAGGTGTGAAGGAACAAGGGGTGGCTGTGGGCATGCACTTGCTGCCGCTGCCAGTGTTTATCTGCATGGCAGCAGGGCATTTGGGCGTTGCCAGGAAGGCGTTTTTATGTAGATTCCTCCTCTTTCAGCACTGCATTGTGGTGCAAGCAAAAGAAGCAAATCCTGTCTGGCTTCCTCTCCGGCCTTTATTCACCTCCCGTGTAGCTGTGAGTGTGTGAGCCTGCAGGGCCCCATGGAATTGCCTAGAAGTAGGCTGAATCGCTGCAAGGGCTGAACAGCAGTATCGGGCAGGCTCGGGCAACGCGCGGCCCGTTCGGGTTATCGCTTCTCGGCCTTTTGGCTAAGATCAAGTGTAGTATCTGTTCTTATCAGTTTAATATCTGATACGTCCCCTATCTGGGGACCATATATTAAATGGATTTTTAGAACAGGGAGATGGAAATAGAGCTTGCTCTGTCCACTCCACGCATTGACCTGGTATTGCAGTATTTCCAGGACCGGTGCACCCTTTCCTTATGTGTTGACTAAAAGCAGATTCCAAAAGTGTTTTTTGTCTTTGCTATTGTTTCTGTCTTTCTGAAGGGATCTCCCCTTTTAATCCCATTATTTCAACACCTGTTGGACAATGCATGAGTGATAATGAGCTCATTGATTAAATGCAATTAATGAATAGATTGCCACCTCTTGTTGTGTGTCGTCTGTGTTTCTGTGTTTCCGGCATTTCACATTGGAACACCTCATTCACCTTCCTTGTCTTCTCTCCGCCCTCCCTTTTAGGTAAGTTAAAGAGCTGCACCTGAGCCAGCCACTGATTGATTGATTGATTGATTGATTGATTGATTGATTGATTGATTGATTGATTGATTGATGCAGCACAACAGTCAAATAGTGGAGTGGAGTAGGGGAACAGCAAACAGCCAATAAAGCAGCCCGCCCGCTCGCCTGCCCGCCACAATGGACCTACCTGTGTACACTAGATGGATGTGATGGAATGTACTGTCGTCCCTACATTTCAAGAAGAAGTAAGAATTGCAGTTGCAACAAAGCCTTGCTTGCCTACAAAGAGAGCAGCAATTTGGATTTGTTACTATGTTACCTAGAAGAATAACAAACTGTGCAAGGATGGAGGTTGTAGGAGCAAGGAGAAGTTGTCTGTAAAGTTGGTGGATGCCTATTTTCCATTTTGCAGTCCCTTGTCTCCCTCTTGTGGCCTCCTGGAGGCAACTAGCTGTGCAAAAAAAAGACAGCCTGGCGGCCGGCTGTTGCAGTGTTGCCCTCTCAGGCAACACTGAGTGACTGACTGAGCCTCACCGTCTTATATAAAGTTCAGACGGAACTTTGCACGTGTCATAGTGGAGCCCTCAGGATTCCAGAGCCAGCTTTCTGACATCATAATGGGGCCTCAGAGATAAAAGCCTGGGCCCAGGCAGTGTTGGTCAGTGCTGCTCAGCAGGCAGCACTGGACTGGACTGGATTACAGCTGATACAAGGTGTGAAGGAACAAGGGGTGGCTGTGGGCATGCACTTGCTGCCGCTGCCAGTGTTTATCTGCATGGCAGCAGGGCATTTGGGCGTTGCCAGGAAGGCGTTTTTATGTAGATTCCTCCTCTTTCAGCACTGCATTGTGGTGCAAGCAAAAGAAGCAAATCCTGTCTGGCTTCCTCTCCGGCCTTTATTCACCTCCCGTGTAGCTGTGAGTGTGTGAGCCTGCAGGGCCCCATGGAATTGCCTAGAAGTAGGCTGAATCGCTGCAAGGGCTGAACAGCAGTATCGGGCAGGCTCGGGCAACGCGCGGCCCGTTCGGGTTATCGCTTCTCGGCCTTTTGGCTAAGATCAAGTGTAGTATCTGTTCTTATCAGTTTAATATCTGATACGTCCCCTATCTGGGGACCATATATTAAATGGATTTTTAGAACAGGGAGATGGAAATAGAGCTTGCTCTGTCCACTCCACGCATTGACCTGGTATTGCAGTATTTCCAGGACCGGTGCACCCTTTCCTTATGTGTTGACTAAAAGCAGATTCCAAAAGTGTTTTTTGTCTTTGCTATTGTTTCTGTCTTTCTGAAGGGATCTCCCCTTTTAATCCCATTATTTCAACACCTGTTGGACAATGCATGAGTGATAATGAGCTCATTGATTAAATGCAATTAATGAATAGATTGCCACCTCTTGTTGTGTGTCGTCTGTGTTTCTGTGTTTCCGGCATTTCACATTGGAACACCTCATTCACCTTCCTTGTCTTCTCTCCGCCCTCCCTTTTAGGTAAGTTAAAGAGCTGCACCTGAGCCAGCCACTGATTGATTGATTGATTGATTGATTGATTGATTGATTGATTGATTGATTGATTGATTGATGCAGCACAACAGTCAAATAGTGGAGTGGAGTAGGGGAACAGCAAACAGCCAATAGAGCAGCCCGCCCGCTCGCCTGCCCGCCACAATGGACCTACCTGTGTACACTAGATGGATGTGATGGAATGTACTGTCGTCCCTACATTTCAAGAAGAAGTAAGAATTGCAGTTGCAACAAAGCCTTGCTTGCCTACAAAGAGAGCAGCAATTTGGATTTGTTACTATGTTACCTAGAAGAATAACAAACTGTGCAAGGATGGAGGTTGTAGGAGCAAGGAGAAGTTGTCTGTAAAGTTGGTGGATGCCTATTTTCCATTTTGCAGTCCCTTGTCTCCCTCTTGTGGCCTCCTGGAGGCAACTAGCTGTGCAAAAAAAAGACAGCCTGGCGGCCGGCTGTTGCAGTGTTGCCCTCTCAGGCAACACTGAGTGACTGACTGAGCCTCACCGTCTTATATAAAGTTCAGACGGAACTTTGCACGTGTCATAGTGGAGCCCTCAGGATTCCAGAGCCAGCTTTCTGACATCATAATGGGGCCTCAGAGATAAAAGCCTGGGCCCAGGCAGTGTTGGTCAGTGCTGCTCAGCAGGCAGCACTGGACTGGACTGGATTACAGCTGATACAAGGTGTGAAGGAACAAGGGGTGGCTGTGGGCATGCACTTGCTGCCGCTGCCAGTGTTTATCTGCATGGCAGCAGGGCATTTGGGCGTTGCCAGGAAGGCGTTTTTATGTAGATTCCTCCTCTTTCAGCACTGCATTGTGGTGCAAGCAAAAGAAGCAAATCCTGTCTGGCTTCCTCTCCGGCCTTTATTCACCTCCCGTGTAGCTGTGAGTGTGTGAGCCTGCAGGGCCCCATGGAATTGCCTAGAAGTAGGCTGAATCGCTGCAAGGGCTGAACAGCAGTATCGGGCAGGCTCGGGCAACGCGCGGCCCGTTCGGGTTATCGCTTCTCGGCCTTTTGGCTAAGATCAAGTGTAGTATCTGTTCTTATCAGTTTAATATCTGATACGTCCCCTATCTGGGGACCATATATTAAATGGATTTTTAGAACAGGGAGATGGAAATAGAGCTTGCTCTGTCCACTCCACGCATTGACCTGGTATTGCAGTATTTCCAGGACCGGTGCACCCTTTCCTTATGTGTTGACTAAAAGCAGATTCCAAAAGTGTTTTTTGTCTTTGCTATTGTTTCTGTCTTTCTGAAGGGATCTCCCCTTTTAATCCCATTATTTCAACACCTGTTGGACAATGCATGAGTGATAATGAGCTCATTGATTAAATGCAATTAATGAATAGATTGCCACCTCTTGTTGTGTGTCGTCTGTGTTTCTGTGTTTCCGGCATTTCACATTGGAACACCTCATTCACCTTCCTTGTCTTCTCTCCGCCCTCCCTTTTAGGTAAGTTAAAGAGCTGCACCTGAGCCAGCCACTGATTGATTGATTGATTGATTGATTGATTGATTGATTGATTGATTGATGCAGCACAACAGTCAAATAGTGGAGTGGAGTAGGGGAACAGCAAACAGCCAATAAAGCAGCCCGCCCGCTCGCCTGCCCGCCACAATGGACCTACCTGTGTACACTAGATGGATGTGATGGAATGTACTGTCGTCCCTACATTTCAAGAAGAAGTAAGAATTGCAGTTGCAACAAAGCCTTGCTTGCCTACAAAGAGAGCAGCAATTTGGATTTATTACTATGTTACCTAGAAGAATAACAAACTGTGCAAGGATGGAGGTTGTAGGAGCAAGGAGAAGTTGTCTGTAAAGTTGGTGGATGCCTATTTTCCATTTTGCAGTCCCTTGTCTCCCTCTTGTGGCCTCCTGGAGGCAACTAGCTGTGCAAAAAAAAGACAGCCTGGCGGCCGGCTGTTGCAGTGTTGCCCTCTCAGGCAACACTGAGTGACTGACTGAGCCTCACCGTCTTATATAAAGTTCAGACGGAACTTTGCACGTGTCATAGTGGAGCCCTCAGGATTCCAGAGCCAGCTTTCTGACATCATAATGGGGCCTCAGAGATAAAAGCCTGGGCCCAGGCAGTGTTGGTCAGTGCTGCTCAGCAGGCAGCACTGGACTGGACTGGATTACAGCTGATACAAGGTGTGAAGGAACAAGGGGTGGCTGTGGGCATGCACTTGCTGCCGCTGCCAGTGTTTATCTGCATGGCAGCAGGGCATTTGGGCGTTGCCAGGAAGGCGTTTTTATGTAGATTCCTCCTCTTTCAGCACTGCATTGTGGTGCAAGCAAAAGAAGCAAATCCTGTCTGGCTTCCTCTCCGGCCTTTATTCACCTCCCGTGTAGCTGTGAGTGTGTGAGCCTGCAGGGCCCCATGGAATTGCCTAGAAGTAGGCTGAATCGCTGCAAGGGCTGAACAGCAGTATCGGGCAGGCTCGGGCAACGCGCGGCCCGTTCGGGTTATCGCTTCTCGGCCTTTTGGCTAAGATCAAGTGTAGTATCTGTTCTTATCAGTTTAATATCTGATACGTCCCCTATCTGGGGACCATATATTAAATGGATTTTTAGAACAGGGAGATGGAAATAGAGCTTGCTCTGTCCACTCCACGCATTGACCTGGTATTGCAGTATTTCCAGGACCGGTGCACCCTTTCCTTATGTGTTGACTAAAAGCAGATTCCAAAAGTGTTTTTTGTCTTTGCTATTGTTTCTGTCTTTCTGAAGGGATCTCCCCTTTTAATCCCATTATTTCAACACCTGTTGGACAATGCATGAGTGATAATGAGCTCATTGATTAAATGCAATTAATGAATAGATTGCCACCTCTTGTTGTGTGTCGTCTGTGTTTCTGTGTTTCCGGCATTTCACATTGGAACACCTCATTCACCTTCCTTGTCTTCTCTCCGCCCTCTCTTTTAGGTAAGTTAAAGAGCTGCACCTGAGCCAGCCACTGATTGATTGATTGATTGATTGATTGATTGATTGATTGATTGATTGATGCAGCACAACAGTCAAATAGTGGAGTGGAGTAGGGGAACAGCAAACAGCCAATAAAGCAGCCCGCCCGCTCGCCTGCCCGCCACAATGGACCTACCTGTGTACACTAGATGGATGTGATGGAATGTACTGTCGTCCCTACATTTCAAGAAGAAGTAAGAATTGCAGTTGCAACAAAGCCTTGCTTGCCTACAAAGAGAGCAGCAATTTGGATTTGTTACTATGTTACCTAGAAGAATAACAAACTGTGCAAGGATGGAGGTTGTAGGAGCAAGGAGAAGTTGTCTGTAAAGTTGGTGGATGCCTATTTTCCATTTTGCAGTCCCTTGTCTCCCTCTTGTGGCCTCCTGGAGGCAACTAGCTGTGCAAAAAAAAGACAGCCTGGCGGCCGGCTGTTGCAGTGTTGCCCTCTCAGGCAACACTGAGTGACTGACTGAGCCTCACCGTCTTATATAAAGTTCAGACGGAACTTTGCACGTGTCATAGTGGAGCCCTCAGGATTCCAGAGCCAGCTTTCTGACATCATAATGGGGCCTCAGAGATAAAAGCCTGGGCCCAGGCAGTGTTGGTCAGTGCTGCTCAGCAGGCAGCACTGGACTGGACTGGATTACAGCTGATACAAGGTGTGAAGGAACAAGGGGTGGCTGTGGGCATGCACTTGCTGCCGCTGCCAGTGTTTATCTGCATGGCAGCAGGGCATTTGGGCGTTGCCAGGAAGGCGTTTTTATGTAGATTCCTCCTCTTTCAGCACTGCATTGTGGTGCAAGCAAAAGAAGCAAATCCTGTCTGGCTTCCTCTCCGGCCTTTATTCACCTCCCGTGTAGCTGTGAGTGTGTGAGCCTGCAGGGCCCCATGGAATTGCCTAGAAGTAGGCTGAATCGCTGCAAGGGCTGAACAGCAGTATCGGGCAGGCTCGGGCAACGCGCGGCCCGTTCGGGTTATCGCTTCTCGGCCTTTTGGCTAAGATCAAGTGTAGTATCTGTTCTTATCAGTTTAATATCTGATACGTCCCCTATCTGGGGACCATATATTAAATGGATTTTTAGAACAGGGAGATGGAAATAGAGCTTGCTCTGTCCACTCCACGCATTGACCTGGTATTGCAGTATTTCCAGGACCGGTGCACCCTTTCCTTATGTGTTGACTAAAAGCAGATTCCAAAAGTGTTTTTTGTCTTTGCTATTGTTTCTGTCTTTCTGAAGGGATCTCCCCTTTTAATCCCATTATTTCAACACCTGTTGGACAATGCATGAGTGATAATGAGCTCATTGATTAAATGCAATTAATGAATAGATTGCCACCTCTTGTTGTGTGTCGTCTGTGTTTCTGTGTTTCCGGCATTTCACATTGGAACACCTCATTCACCTTCCTTGTCTTCTCTCCGCCCTCCCTTTTAGGTAAGTTAAAGAGCTGCACCTGAGCCAGCCACTGATTGATTGATTGATTGATTGATTGATTGATTGATTGATTGATTGATTGATTGATTGATTGATTGATTGATTGATGCAGCACAACAGTCAAATAGTGGAGTGGAGTAGGGGAACAGCAAACAGCCAATAAAGCAGCCCGCCCGCTCGCCTGCCCGCCACAATGGACCTACCTGTGTACACTAGATGGATGTGATGGAATGTACTGTCGTCCCTACATTTCAAGAAGAAGTAAGAATTGCAGTTGCAACAAAGCCTTGCTTGCCTACAAAGAGAGCAGCAATTTGGATTTGTTACTATGTTACCTAGAAGAATAACAAACTGTGCAAGGATGGAGGTTGTAGGAGCAAGGAGAAGTTGTCTGTAAAGTTGGTGGATGCCTATTTTCCATTTTGCAGTCCCTTGTCTCCCTCTTGTGGCCTCCTGGAGGCAACTAGCTGTGCAAAAAAAAGACAGCCTGGCGGCCGGCTGTTGCAGTGTTGCCCTCTCAGGCAACACTGAGTGACTGACTGAGCCTCACCGTCTTATATAAAGTTCAGACGGAACTTTGCACGTGTCATAGTGGAGCCCTCAGGATTCCAGAGCCAGCTTTCTGACATCATAATGGGGCCTCAGAGATAAAAGCCTGGGCCCAGGCAGTGTTGGTCAGTGCTGCTCAGCAGGCAGCACTGGACTGGACTGGATTACAGCTGATACAAGGTGTGAAGGAACAAGGGGTGGCTGTGGGCATGCACTTGCTGCCGCTGCCAGTGTTTATCTGCATGGCAGCAGGGCATTTGGGCGTTGCCAGGAAGGCGTTTTTATGTAGATTCCTCCTCTTTCAGCACTGCATTGTGGTGCAAGCAAAAGAAGCAAATCCTGTCTGGCTTCCTCTCCGGCCTTTATTCACCTCCCGTGTAGCTGTGAGTGTGTGAGCCTGCAGGGCCCCATGGAATTGCCTAGAAGTAGGCTGAATCGCTGCAAGGGCTGAACAGCAGTATCGGGCAGGCTCGGGCAACGCGCGGCCCGTTCGGGTTATCGCTTCTCGGCCTTTTGGCTAAGATCAAGTGTAGTATCTGTTCTTATCAGTTTAATATCTGATACGTCCCCTATCTGGGGACCATATATTAAATGGATTTTTAGAACAGGGAGATGGAAATAGAGCTTGCTCTGTCCACTCCACGCATTGACCTGGTATTGCAGTATTTCCAGGACCGGTGCACCCTTTCCTTATGTGTTGACTAAAAGCAGATTCCAAAAGTGTTTTTTGTCTTTGCTATTGTTTCTGTCTTTCTGAAGGGATCTCCCCTTTTAATCCCATTATTTCAACACCTGTTGGACAATGCATGAGTGATAATGAGCTCATTGATTAAATGCAATTAATGAATAGATTGCCACCTCTTGTTGTGTGTCGTCTGTGTTTCTGTGTTTCCGGCATTTCACATTGGAACACCTCATTCACCTTCCTTGTCTTCTCTCCGCCCTCCCTTTTAGGTAAGTTAAAGAGCTGCACCTGAGCCAGCCACTGATTGATTGATTGATTGATTGATTGATTGATTGATTGATTGATTGATTGATGCAGCACAACAGTCAAATAGTGGAGTGGAGTAGGGGAACAGCAAACAGCCAATAAAGCAGCCCGCCCGCTCGCCTGCCCGCCACAATGGACCTACCTGTGTACACTAGATGGATGTGATGGAATGTACTGTCGTCCCTACATTTCAAGAAGAAGTAAGAATTGCAGTTGCAACAAAGCCTTGCTTGCCTACAAAGAGAGCAGCAATTTGGATTTGTTACTATGTTACCTAGAAGAATAACAAACTGTGCAAGGATGGAGGTTGTAGGAGCAAGGAGAAGTTGTCTGTAAAGTTGGTGGATGCCTATTTTCCATTTTGCAGTCCCTTGTCTCCCTCTTGTGGCCTCCTGGAGGCAACTAGCTGTGCAAAAAAAAGACAGCCTGGCGGCCGGCTGTTGCAGTGTTGCCCTCTCAGGCAACACTGAGTGACTGACTGAGCCTCACCGTCTTATATAAAGTTCAGACGGAACTTTGCACGTGTCATAGTGGAGCCCTCAGGATTCCAGAGCCAGCTTTCTGACATCATAATGGGGCCTCAGAGATAAAAGCCTGGGCCCAGGCAGTCTTGGTCAGTGCTGCTCAGCAGGCAGCACTGGACTGGACTGGATTACAGCTGATACAAGGTGTGAAGGAACAAGGGGTGGCTGTGGGCATGCACTTGCTGCCGCTGCCAGTGTTTATCTGCATGGCAGCAGGGCATTTGGGCGTTGCCAGGAAGGCGTTTTTATGTAGATTCCTCCTCTTTCAGCACTGCATTGTGGTGCAAGCAAAAGAAGCAAATCCTGTCTGGCTTCCTCTCCGGCCTTTATTCACCTCCCGTGTAGCTGTGAGTGTGTGAGCCTGCAGGGCCCCATGGAATTGCCTAGAAGTAGGCTGAATCGCTGCAAGGGCTGAACAGCAGTATCGGGCAGGCTCGGGCAACGCGCGGCCCGTTCGGGTTATCGCTTCTCGGCCTTTTGGCTAAGATCAAGTGTAGTATCTGTTCTTATCAGTTTAATATCTGATACGTCCCCTATCTGGGGACCATATATTAAATGCATTTTTAGAACAGGGAGATGGAAATAGAGCTTGCTCTGTCCACTCCACGCATTGACCTGGTATTGCAGTATTTCCAGGACCGGTGCACCCTTTCCTTATGTGTTGACTAAAAGCAGATTCCAAAAGTGTTTTTTGTCTTTGCTATTGTTTCTGTCTTTCTGAAGGGATCTCCCCTTTTAATCCCATTATTTCAACACCTGTTGGACAATGCATGAGTGATAATGAGCTCATTGATTAAATGCAATTAATGAATAGATTGCCACCTCTTGTTGTGTGTCGTCTGTGTTTCTGTGTTTCCGGCATTTCACATTGGAACACCTCATTCACCTTCCTTGTCTTCTCTCCGCCCTCCCTTTTAGGTAAGTTAAAGAGCTGCACCTGAGCCAGCCACTGATTGATTGATTGATTGATTGATTGATTGATTGATTGATTGATTGATTGATTGATGCAGCACAACAGTCAAATAGTGGAGTGGAGTAGGGGAACAGCAAACAGCCAATAAAGCAGCCCGCCCGCTCGCCTGCCCGCCACAATGAACCTACCTGTGTACACTAGATGGATGTGATGGAATGTACTGTCGTCCCTACATTTCAAGAAGAAGTAAGAATTGCAGTTGCAACAAAGCCTTGCTTGCCTACAAAGAGAGCAGCAATTTGGATTTGTTACTATGTTACCTAGAAGAATAACAAACTGTGCAAGGATGGAGGTTGTAGGAGCAAGGAGAAGTTGTCTGTAAAGTTGGTGGATGCCTATTTTCCATTTTGCAGTCCCTTGTCTCCCTCTTGTGGCCTCCTGGAGGCAACTAGCTGTGCAAAAAAAAGACAGCCTGGCGGCCGGCTGTTGCAGTGTTGCCCTCTCAGGCAACACTGAGTGACTGACTGAGCCTCACCGTCTTATATAAAGTTCAGACGGAACTTTGCACGTGTCATAGTGGAGCCCTCAGGATTCCAGAGCCAGCTTTCTGACATCATAATGGGGCCTCAGAGATAAAAGCCTGGGCCCAGGCAGTGTTGGTCAGTGCTGCTCAGCAGGCAGCACTGGACTGGACTGGATTACAGCTGATACAAGGTGTGAAGGAACAAGGGGTGGCTGTGGGCATGCACTTGCTGCCGCTGCCAGTGTTTATCTGCATGGCAGCAGGGCATTTGGGCGTTGCCAGGAAGGCGTTTTTATGTAGATTCCTCCTCTTTCAGCACTGCATTGTGGTGCAAGCAAAAGAAGCAAATCCTGTCTGGCTTCCTCTCCGGCCTTTATTCACCTCCCGTGTAGCTGTGAGTGTGTGAGCCTGCAGGGCCCCATGGAATTGCCTAGAAGTAGGCTGAATCGCTGCAAGGGCTGAACAGCAGTATCGGGCAGGCTCGGGCAACGCGCGGCCCGTTCGGGTTATCGCTTCTCGGCCTTTTGGCTAAGATCAAGTGTAGTATCTGTTGTTATCAGTTTAATATCTGATACGTCCCCTATCTGGGGACCATATATTAAATGGATTTTTAGAACAGGGAGATGGAAATAGAGCTTGCTCTGTCCACTCCACGCATTGACCTGGTATTGCAGTATTTCCAGGACCGGTGCACCCTTTCCTTATGTGTTGACTAAAAGCAGATTCCAAAAGTGTTTTTTGTCTTTGCTATTGTTTCTGTCTTTCTGAAGGGATCTCCCCTTTTAATCCCATTATTTCAACACCTGTTGGACAATGCATGAGTGATAATGAGCTCATTGATTAAATGCAATTAATGAATAGATTGCCACCTCTTGTTGTGTGTCGTCTGTGTTTCTGTGTTTCCGGCATTTCACATTGGAACACCTCATTCACCTTCCTTGTCTTCTCTCCGCCCTCTCTTTTAGGTAAGTTAAAGAGCTGCACCTGAGCCAGCCACTGATTGATTGATTGATTGATTGATTGATTGATTGATTGATTGATTGATTGATTGATTGATTGATGCAGCACAACAGTCAAATAGTGGAGTGGAGTAGGGGAACAGCAAACAGCCAATAAAGCAGCCCGCCCGCTCGCCTGCCCGCCACAATGGACCTACCTGTGTACACTAGATGGATGTGATGGAATGTACTGTCGTCCCTACATTTCAAGAAGAAGTAAGAATTGCAGTTGCAACAAAGCCTTGCTTGCCTACAAAGAGAGCAGCAATTTGGATTTGTTACTATGTTACCTAGAAGAATAACAAACTGTGCAAGGATGGAGGTTGTAGGAGCAAGGAGAAGTTGTCTGTAAAGTTGGTGGATGCCTATTTTCCATTTTGCAGTCCCTTGTCTCCCTCTTGTGGCCTCCTGGAGGCAACTAGCTGTGCAAAAAAAAGACAGCCTGGCGGCCGGCTGTTGCAGTGTTGCCCTCTCAGGCAACACTGAGTGACTGACTGAGCCTCACCGTCTTATATAAAGTTCAGACGGAACTTTGCACGTGTCATAGTGGAGCCCTCAGGATTCCAGAGCCAGCTTTCTGACATCATAATGGGGCCTCAGAGATAAAAGCCTGGGCCCAGGCAGTGTTGGTCAGTGCTGCTCAGCAGGCAGCACTGGACTGGACTGGATTACAGCTGATACAAGGTGTGAAGGAACAAGGGGTGGCTGTGGGCATGCACTTGCTGCCGCTGCCAGTGTTTATCTGCATGGCAGCAGGGCATTTGGGCGTTGCCAGGAAGGCGTTTTTATGTAGATTCCTCCTCTTTCAGCACTGCATTGTGGTGCAAGCAAAAGAAGCAAATCCTGTCTGGCTTCCTCTCCGGCCTTTATTCACCTCCCGTGTAGCTGTGAGTGTGTGAGCCTGCAGGGCCCCATGGAATTGCCTAGAAGTAGGCTGAATCGCTGCAAGGGCTGAACAGCAGTATCGGGCAGGCTCGGGCAACGCGCGGCCCGTTCGGGTTATCGCTTCTCGGCCTTTTGGCTAAGATCAAGTGTAGTATCTGTTCTTATCAGTTTAATATCTGATACGTCCCCTATCTGGGGACCATATATTAAATGGATTTTTAGAACAGGGAGATGGAAATAGAGCTTGCTCTGTCCACTCCACGCATTGACCTGGTATTGCAGTATTTCCAGGACCGGTGCACCCTTTCCTTATGTGTTGACTAAAAGCAGATTCCAAAAGTGTTTTTTGTCTTTGCTATTGTTTCTGTCTTTCTGAAGGGATCTCCCCTTTTAATCCCATTATTTCAACACCTGTTGGACAATGCATGAGTGATAATGAGCTCATTGATTAAATGCAATTAATGAATAGATTGCCACCTCTTGTTGTGTGTCGTCTGTGTTTCTGTGTTTCCGGCATTTCACATTGGAACACCTCATTCACCTTCCTTGTCTTCTCTCCGCCCTCCCTTTTAGGTAAGTTAAAGAGCTGCACCTGAGCCAGCCACTGATTGATTGATTGATTGATTGATTGATTGATTGATTGATTGATTGATTGATTGATTGATGCAGCACAACAGTCAAATAGTGGAGTGGAGTAGGGGAACAGCAAACAGCCAATAAAGCAGCCCGCCCGCTCGCCTGCCCGCCACAATGGACCTACCTGTGTACACTAGATGGATGTGATGGAATGTACTGTCGTCCCTACATTTCAAGAAGAAGTAAGAATTGCAGTTGCAACAAAGCCTTGCTTGCCTACAAAGAGAGCAGCAATTTGGATTTGTTACTATGTTACCTAGAAGAATAACAAACTGTGCAAGGATGGAGGTTGTAGGAGCAAGGAGAAGTTGTCTGTAAAGTTGGTGGATGCCTATTTTCCATTTTGCAGTCCCTTGTCTCCCTCTTGTGGCCTCCTGGAGGCAACTAGCTGTGCAAAAAAAAGACAGCCTGGCGGCCGGCTGTTGCAGTGTTGCCCTCTCAGGCAACACTGAGTGACTGACTGAGCCTCACCGTCTTATATAAAGTTCAGACGGAACTTTGCACGTGTCATAGTGGAGCCCTCAGGATTCCAGAGCCAGCTTTCTGACATCATAATGGGGCCTCAGAGATAAAAGCCTGGGCCCAGGCAGTGTTGGTCAGTGCTGCTCAGCAGGCAGCACTGGACTGGACTGGATTACAGCTGATACAAGGTGTGAAGGAACAAGGGGTGGCTGTGGGCATGCACTTGCTGCCGCTGCCAGTGTTTATCTGCATGGCAGCAGGGCATTTGGGCGTTGCCAGGAAGGCGTTTTTATGTAGATTCCTCCTCTTTCAGCACTGCATTGTGGTGCAAGCAAAAGAAGCAAATCCTGTCTGGCTTCCTCTCCGGCCTTTATTCACCTCCCGTGTAGCTGTGAGTGTGTGAGCCTGCAGGGCCCCATGGAATTGCCTAGAAGTAGGCTGAATCGCTGCAAGGGCTGAACAGCAGTATCGGGCAGGCTCGGGCAACGCGCGGCCCGTTCGGGTTATCGCTTCTCGGCCTTTTGGCTAAGATCAAGTGTAGTATCTGTTCTTATCAGTTTAATATCTGATACGTCCCCTATCTGGGGACCATATATTAAATGGATTTTTAGAACAGGGAGATGGAAATAGAGCTTGCTCTGTCCACTCCACGCATTGACCTGGTATTGCAGTATTTCCAGGACCGGTGCACCCTTTCCTTATGTGTTGACTAAAAGCAGATTCCAAAAGTGTTTTTTGTCTTTGCTATTGTTTCTGTCTTTCTGAAGGGATCTCCCCTTTTAATCCCATTATTTCAACACCTGTTGGACAATGCATGAGTGATAATGAGCTCATTGATTAAATGCAATTAATGAATAGATTGCCACCTCTTGTTGTGTGTCGTCTGTGTTTCTGTGTTTCCGGCATTTCACATTGGAACACCTCATTCACCTTCCTTGTCTTCTCTCCGCCCTCCCTTTTAGGTAAGTTAAAGAGCTGCACCTGAGCCAGCCACTGATTGATTGATTGATTGATTGATTGATTGATTGATTGATTGATGCAGCACAACAGTCAAATAGTGGAGTGGAGTAGGGGAACAGCAAACAGCCAATAAAGCAGCCCGCCCGCTCGCCTGCCCGCCACAATGGACCTACCTGTGTACACTAGATGGATGTGATGGAATGTACTGTCGTCCCTACATTTCAAGAAGAAGTAAGAATTGCAGTTGCAACAAAGCCTTGCTTGCCTACAAAGAGAGCAGCAATTTGGATTTGTTACTATGTTACCTAGAAGAATAACAAACTGTGCAAGGATGGAGGTTGTAGGAGCAAGGAGAAGTTGTCTGTAAAGTTGGTGGATGCCTATTTTCCATTTTGCAGTCCCTTGTCTCCCTCTTGTGGCCTCCTGGAGGCAACTAGCTGTGCAAAAAAAAGACAGCCTGGCGGCCGGCTGTTGCAGTGTTGCCCTCTCAGGCAACACTGAGTGACTGACTGAGCCTCACCGTCTTATATAAAGTTCAGACGGAACTTTGCACGTGTCATAGTGGAGCCCTCAGGATTCCAGAGCCAGCTTTCTGACATCATAATGGGGCCTCAGAGATAAAAGCCTGGGCCCAGGCAGTGTTGGTCAGTGCTGCTCAGCAGGCAGCACTGGACTGGACTGGATTACAGCTGATACAAGGTGTGAAGGAACAAGGGGTGGCTGTGGGCATGCACTTGCTGCCGCTGCCAGTGTTTATCTGCATGGCAGCAGGGCATTTGGGCGTTGCCAGGAAGGCGTTTTTATGTAGATTCCTCCTCTTTCAGCACTGCATTGTGGTGCAAGCAAAAGAAGCAAATCCTGTCTGGCTTCCTCTCCGGCCTTTATTCACCTCCCGTGTAGCTGTGAGTGTGTGAGCCTGCAGGGCCCCATGGAATTGCCTAGAAGTAGGCTGAATCGCTGCAAGGGCTGAACAGCAGTATCGGGCAGGCTCGGGCAACGCGCGGCCCGTTCGGGTTATCGCTTCTCGGCCTTTTGGCTAAGATCAAGTGTAGTATCTGTTCTTATCAGTTTAATATCTGATACGTCCCCTATCTGGGGACCATATATTAAATGGATTTTTAGAACAGGGAGATGGAAATAGAGCTTGCTCTGTCCACTCCACGCATTGACCTGGTATTGCAGTATTTCCAGGACCGGTGCACCCTTTCCTTATGTGTTGACTAAAAGCAGATTCCAAAAGTGTTTTTTGTCTTTGCTATTGTTTCTGTCTTTCTGAAGGGATCTCCCCTTTTAATCCCATTATTTCAACACCTGTTGGACAATGCATGAGTGATAATGAGCTCATTGATTAAATGCAATTAATGAATAGATTGCCACCTCTTGTTGTGTGTCGTCTGTGTTTCTGTGTTTCCGGCATTTCACATTGGAACACCTCATTCACCTTCCTTGTCTTCTCTCCGCCCTCCCTTTTAGGTAAGTTAAAGAGCTGCACCTGAGCCAGCCACTGATTGATTGATTGATTGATTGATTGATTGATTGATTGATTGATTGATTGATGCAGCACAACAGTCAAATAGTGGAGTGGAGTAGGGGAACAGCAAACAGCCAATAAAGCAGCCCGCCCGCTCGCCTGCCCGTCACAATGGACCTACCTGTGTACACTAGATGGATGTGATGGAATGTACTGTCGTCCCTACATTTCAAGAAGAAGTAAGAATTGCAGTTGCAACAAAGCCTTGCTTGCCTACAAAGAGAGCAGCAATTTGGATTTGTTACTATGTTACCTAGAAGAATAACAAACTGTGCAAGGATGGAGGTTGTAGGAGCAAGGAGAAGTTGTCTGTAAAGTTGGTGGATGCCTATTTTCCATTTTGCAGTCCCTTGTCTCCCTCTTGTGGCCTCCTGGAGGCAACTAGCTGTGCAAAAAAAAGACAGCCTGGCGGCCGGCTGTTGCAGTGTTGCCCTCTCAGGCAACACTGAGTGACTGACTGAGCCTCACCGTCTTATATAAAGTTCAGACGGAACTTTGCACGTGTCATAGTGGAGCCCTCAGGATTCCAGAGCCAGCTTTCTGACATCATAATGGGGCCTCAGAGATAAAAGCCTGGGCCCAGGCAGTGTTGGTCAGTGCTGCTCAGCAGGCAGCACTGGACTGGACTGGATTACAGCTGATACAAGGTGTGAAGGAACAAGGGGTGGCTGTGGGCATGCACTTGCTGCCGCTGCCAGTGTTTATCTGCATGGCAGCAGGGCATTTGGGCGTTGCCAGGAAGGCGTTTTTATGTAGATTCCTCCTCTTTCAGCACTGCATTGTGGTGCAAGCAAAAGAAGCAAATCCTGTCTGGCTTCCTCTCCGGCCTTTATTCACCTCCCGTGTAGCTGTGAGTGTGTGAGCCTGCAGGGCCCCATGGAATTGCCTAGAAGTAGGCTGAATCGCTGCAAGGGCTGAACAGCAGTATCGGGCAGGCTCGGGCAACGCGCGGCCCGTTCGGGTTATCGCTTCTCGGCCTTTTGGCTAAGATCAAGTGTAGTATCTGTTCTTATCAGTTTAATATCTGATACGTCCCCTATCTGGGGACCATATATTAAATGGATTTTTAGAACAGGGAGATGGAAATAGAGCTTGCTCTGTCCACTCCACGCATTGACCTGGTATTGCAGTATTTCCAGGACCGGTGCACCCTTTCCTTATGTGTTGACTAAAAGCAGATTCCAAAAGTGTTTTTTGTCTTTGCTATTGTTTCTGTCTTTCTGAAGGGATCTCCCCTTTTAATCCCATTATTTCAACACCTGTTGGACAATGCATGAGTGATAATGAGCTCATTGATTAAATGCAATTAATGAATAGATTGCCACCTCTTGTTGTGTGTCGTCTGTGTTTCTGTGTTTCCGGCATTTCACATTGGAACACCTCATTCACCTTCCTTGTCTTCTCTCCGCCCTCCCTTTTAGGTAAGTTAAAGAGCTGCACCTGAGCCAGCCACTGATTGATTGATTGATTGATTGATTGATTGATTGATTGATTGATTGATTGATTGATGCAGCACAACAGTCAAATAGTGGAGTGGAGTAGGGGAACAGCAAACAGCCAATAAAGCAGCCCGCCCGCTCGCCTGCCCGCCACAATGGACCTACCTGTGTACACTAGATGGATGTGATGGAATGTACTGTCGTCCCTACATTTCAAGAAGAAGTAAGAATTGCAGTTGCAACAAAGCCTTGCTTGCCTACAAAGAGAGCAGCAATTTGGATTTGTTACTATGTTACCTAGAAGAATAACAAACTGTGCAAGGATGGAGGTTGTAGGAGCAAGGAGAAGTTGTCTGTAAAGTTGGTGGATGCCTATTTTCCATTTTGCAGTCCCTTGTCTCCCTCTTGTGGCCTCCTGGAGGCAACTAGCTGTGCAAAAAAAAGACAGCCTGGCGGCCGGCTGTTGCAGTGTTGCCCTCTCAGGCAACACTGAGTGACTGACTGAGCCTCACCGTCTTATATAAAGTTCAGACGGAACTTTGCACGTGTCATAGTGGAGCCCTCAGGATTCCAGAGCCAGCTTTCTGACATCATAATGGGGCCTCAGAGATAAAAGCCTGGGCCCAGGCAGTGTTGGTCAGTGCTGCTCAGCAGGCAGCACTGGACTGGACTGGATTACAGCTGATACAAGGTGTGAAGGAACAAGGGGTGGCTGTGGGCATGCACTTGCTGCCGCTGCCAGTGTTTATCTGCATGGCAGCAGGGCATTTGGGCGTTGCCAGGAAGGCGTTTTTATGTAGATTCCTCCTCTTTCAGCACTGCATTGTGGTGCAAGCAAAAGAAGCAAATCCTGTCTGGCTTCCTCTCCGGCCTTTATTCACCTCCCGTGTAGCTGTGAGTGTGTGAGCCTGCAGGGCCCCATGGAATTGCCTAGAAGTAGGCTGAATCGCTGCAAGGGCTGAACAGCAGTATCGGGCAGGCTCGGGCAACGCGCGGCCCGTTCGGGTTATCGCTTCTCGGCCTTTTGGCTAAGATCAAGTGTAGTATCTGTTCTTATCAGTTTAATATCTGATACGTCCCCTATCTGGGGACCATATATTAAATGGATTTTTAGAACAGGGAGATGGAAATAGAGCTTGCTCTGTCCACTCCACGCATTGACCTGGTATTGCAGTATTTCCAGGACCGGTGCACCCTTTCCTTATGTGTTGACTAAAAGCAGATTCCAAAAGTGTTTTTTGTCTTTGCTATTGTTTCTGTCTTTCTGAAGGGATCTCCCCTTTTAATCCCATTATTTCAACACCTGTTGGACAATGCATGAGTGATAATGAGCTCATTGATTAAATGCAATTAATGAATAGATTGCCACCTCTTGTTGTGTGTCGTCTGTGTTTCTGTGTTTCCGGCATTTCACATTGGAACACCTCATTCACCTTCCTTGTCTTCTCTCCGCCCTCCCTTTTAGGTAAGTTAAAGAGCTGCACCTGAGCCAGCCACTGATTGATTGATTGATTGATTGATTGATTGATTGATTGATTGATTGATTGATTGATTGATGCAGCACAACAGTCAAATAGTGGAGTGGAGTAGGGGAACAGCAAACAGCCAATAAAGCAGCCCGCCCGCTCGCCTGCCCGCCACAATGGACCTACCTGTGTACACTAGATGGATGTGATGGAATGTACTGTCGTCCCTACATTTCAAGAAGAAGTAAGAATTGCAGTTGCAACAAAGCCTTGCTTGCCTACAAAGAGAGCAGCAATTTGGATTTGTTACTATGTTACCTAGAAGAATAACAAACTGTGCAAGGATGGAGGTTGTAGGAGCAAGGAGAAGTTGTCTGTAAAGTTGGTGGATGCCTATTTTCCATTTTGCAGTCCCTTGTCTCCCTCTTGTGGCCTCCTGGAGGCAACTAGCTGTGCAAAAAAAAGACAGCCTGGCGGCCGGCTGTTGCAGTGTTGCCCTCTCAGGCAACACTGAGTGACTGACTGAGCCTCACCGTCTTATATAAAGTTCAGACGGAACTTTGCACGTGTCATAGTGGAGCCCTCAGGATTCCAGAGCCAGCTTTCTGACATCATAATGGGGCCTCAGAGATAAAAGCCTGGGCCCAGGCAGTGTTGGTCAGTGCTGCTCAGCAGGCAGCACTGGACTGGACTGGATTACAGCTGATACAAGGTGTGAAGGAACAAGGGGTGGCTGTGGGCATGCACTTGCTGCCGCTGCCAGTGTTTATCTGCATGGCAGCAGGGCATTTGGGCGTTGCCAGGAAGGCGTTTTTATGTAGATTCCTCCTCTTTCAGCACTGCATTGTGGTGCAAGCAAAAGAAGCAAATCCTGTCTGGCTTCCTCTCCGGCCTTTATTCACCTCCCGTGTAGCTGTGAGTGTGTGAGCCTGCAGGGCCCCATGGAATTGCCTAGAAGTAGGCTGAATCGCTGCAAGGGCTGAACAGCAGTATCGGGCAGGCTCGGGCAACGCGCGGCCCGTTCGGGTTATCGCTTCTCGGCCTTTTGGCTAAGATCAAGTGTAGTATCTGTTCTTATCAGTTTAATATCTGATACGTCCCCTATCTGGGGACCATATATTAAATGGATTTTTAGAACAGGGAGATGGAAATAGAGCTTGCTCTGTCCACTCCACGCATTGACCTGGTATTGCAGTATTTCCAGGACCGGTGCACCCTTTCCTTATGTGTTGACTAAAAGCAGATTCCAAAAGTGTTTTTTGTCTTTGCTATTGTTTCTGTCTTTCTGAAGGGATCTCCCCTTTTAATCCCATTATTTCAACACCTGTTGGACAATGCATGAGTGATAATGAGCTCATTGATTAAATGCAATTAATGAATAGATTGCCACCTCTTGTTGTGTGTCGTCTGTGTTTCTGTGTTTCCGGCATTTCACATTGGAACACCTCATTCACCTTCCTTGTCTTCTCTCCGCCCTCCCTTTTAGGTAAGTTAAAGAGCTGCACCTGAGCCAGCCACTGATTGATTGATTGATTGATTGATTGATTGATTGATTGATTGATTGATGCAGCACAACAGTCAAATAGTGGAGTGGAGTAGGGGAACAGCAAACAGCCAATAAAGCAGCCCGCCCGCTCGCCTGCCCGCCACAATGGACCTACCTGTGTACACTAGATGGATGTGATGGAATGTACTGTCGTCCCTACATTTCAAGAAGAAGTAAGAATTGCAGTTGCAACAAAGCCTTGCTTGCCTACAAAGAGAGCAGCAATTTGGATTTGTTACTATGTTACCTAGAAGAATAACAAACTGTGCAAGGATGGAGGTTGTAGGAGCAAGGAGAAGTTGTCTGTAAAGTTGGTGGATGCCTATTTTCCATTTTGCAGTCCCTTGTCTCCCTCTTGTGGCCTCCTGGAGGCAACTAGCTGTGCAAAAAAAAGACAGCCTGGCGGCCGGCTGTTGCAGTGTTGCCCTCTCAGGCAACACTGAGTGACTGACTGAGCCTCACCGTCTTATATAAAGTTCAGACGGAACTTTGCACGTGTCATAGTGGAGCCCTCAGGATTCCAGAGCCAGCTTTCTGACATCATAATGGGGCCTCAGAGATAAAAGCCTGGGCCCAGGCAGTGTTGGTCAGTGCTGCTCAGCAGGCAGCACTGGACTGGACTGGATTACAGCTGATACAAGGTGTGAAGGAACAAGGGGTGGCTGTGGGCATGCACTTGCTGCCGCTGCCAGTGTTTATCTGCATGGCAGCAGGGCATTTGGGCGTTGCCAGGAAGGCGTTTTTATGTAGATTCCTCCTCTTTCAGCACTGCATTGTGGTGCAAGCAAAAGAAGCAAATCCTGTCTGGCTTCCTCTCCGGCCTTTATTCACCTCCCGTGTAGCTGTGAGTGTGTGAGCCTGCAGGGCCCCATGGAATTGCCTAGAAGTAGGCTGAATCGCTGCAAGGGCTGAACAGCAGTATCGGGCAGGCTCGGGCAACGCGCGGCCCGTTCGGGTTATCGCTTCTCGGCCTTTTGGCTAAGATCAAGTGTAGTATCTGTTCTTATCAGTTTAATATCTGATACGTCCCCTATCTGGGGACCATATATTAAATGGATTTTTAGAACAGGGAGATGGAAATAGAGCTTGCTCTGTCCACTCCACGCATTGACCTGGTATTGCAGTATTTCCAGGACCGGTGCACCCTTTCCTTATGTGTTGACTAAAAGCAGATTCCAAAAGTGTTTTTTGTCTTTGCTATTGTTTCTGTCTTTCTGAAGGGATCTCCCCTTTTAATCCCATTATTTCAACACCTGTTGGACAATGCATGAGTGATAATGAGCTCATTGATTAAATGCAATTAATGAATAGATTGCCACCTCTTGTTGTGTGTCGTCTGTGTTTCTGTGTTTCCGGCATTTCACATTGGAACACCTCATTCACCTTCCTTGTCTTCTCTCCGCCCTCCCTTTTAGGTAAGTTAAAGAGCTGCACCTGAGCCAGCCACTGATTGATTGATTGATTGATTGATTGATTGATTGATTGATTGATTGATTGATGCAGCACAACAGTCAAATAGTGGAGTGGAGTAGGGGAACAGCAAACAGCCAATAAAGCAGCCCGCCCGCTCGCCTGCCCGCCACAATGGACCTACCTGTGTACACTAGATGGATGTGATGGAATGTACTGTCGTCCCTACATTTCAAGAAGAAGTAAGAATTGCAGTTGCAACAAAGCCTTGCTTGCCTACAAAGAGAGCAGCAATTTGGATTTGTTACTATGTTACCTAGAAGAATAACAAACTGTGCAAGGATGGAGGTTGTAGGAGCAAGGAGAAGTTGTCTGTAAAGTTGGTGGATGCCTATTTTCCATTTTGCAGTCCCTTGTCTCCCTCTTGTGGCCTCCTGGAGGCAACTAGCTGTGCAAAAAAAAGACAGCCTGGCGGCCGGCTGTTGCAGTGTTGCCCTCTCAGGCAACACTGAGTGACTGACTGAGCCTCACCGTCTTATATAAAGTTCAGACGGAACTTTGCACGTGTCATAGTGGAGCCCTCAGGATTCCAGAGCCAGCTTTCTGACATCATAATGGGGCCTCAGAGATAAAAGCCTGGGCCCAGGCAGTGTTGGTCAGTGCTGCTCAGCAGGCAGCACTGGACTGGACTGGATTACAGCTGATACAAGGTGTGAAGGAACAAGGGGTGGCTGTGGGCATGCACTTGCTGCCGCTGCCAGTGTTTATCTGCATGGCAGCAGGGCATTTGGGCGTTGCCAGGAAGGCGTTTTTATGTAGATTCCTCCTCTTTCAGCACTGCATTGTGGTGCAAGCAAAAGAAGCAAATCCTGTCTGGCTTCCTCTCCGGCCTTTATTCACCTCCCGTGTAGCTGTGAGTGTGTGAGCCTGCAGGGCCCCATGGAATTGCCTAGAAGTAGGCTGAATCGCTGCAAGGGCTGAACAGCAGTATCGGGCAGGCTCGGGCAACGCGCGGCCCGTTCGGGTTATCGCTTCTCGGCCTTTTGGCTAAGATCAAGTGTAGTATCTGTTCTTATCAGTTTAATATCTGATACGTCCCCTATCTGGGGACCATATATTAAATGGATTTTTAGAACAGGGAGATGGAAATAGAGCTTGCTCTGTCCACTCCACGCATTGACCTGGTATTGCAGTATTTCCAGGACCGGTGCACCCTTTCCTTATGTGTTGACTAAAAGCAGATTCCAAAAGTGTTTTTTGTCTTTGCTATTGTTTCTGTCTTTCTGAAGGGATCTCCCCTTTTAATCCCATTATTTCAACACCTGTTGGACAATGCATGAGTGATAATGAGCTCATTGATTAAATGCAATTAATGAATAGATTGCCACCTCTTGTTGTGTGTCGTCTGTGTTTCTGTGTTTCCGGCATTTCACATTGGAACACCTCATTCACCTTCCTTGTCTTCTCTCCGCCCTCCCTTTTAGGTAAGTTAAAGAGCTGCACCTGAGCCAGCCACTGATTGATTGATTGATTGATTGATTGATTGATTGATTGATTGATTGATTGATTGATTGATGCAGCACAACAGTCAAATAGTGGAGTGGAGTAGGGGAACAGCAAACAGCCAATAAAGCAGCCCGCCCGCTCGCCTGCCCGCCACAATGGACCTACCTGTGTACACTAGATGGATGTGATGGAATGTACTGTCGTCCCTACATTTCAAGAAGAAGTAAGAATTGCAGTTGCAACAAAGCCTTGCTTGCCTACAAAGAGAGCAGCAATTTGGATTTGTTACTATGTTACCTAGAAGAATAACAAACTGTGCAAGGATGGAGGTTGTAGGAGCAAGGAGAAGTTGTCTGTAAAGTTGGTGGATGCCTATTTTCCATTTTGCAGTCCCTTGTCTCCCTCTTGTGGCCTCCTGGAGGCAACTAGCTGTGCAAAAAAAAGACAGCCTGGCGGCCGGCTGTTGCAGTGTTGCCCTCTCAGGCAACACTGAGTGACTGACTGAGCCTCACCGTCTTATATAAAGTTCAGACGGAACTTTGCACGTGTCATAGTGGAGCCCTCAGGATTCCAGAGCCAGCTTTCTGACATCATAATGGGGCCTCAGAGATAAAAGCCTGGGCCCAGGCAGTGTTGGTCAGTGCTGCTCAGCAGGCAGCACTGGACTGGACTGGATTACAGCTGATACAAGGTGTGAAGGAACAAGGGGTGGCTGTGGGCATGCACTTGCTGCCGCTGCCAGTGTTTATCTGCATGGCAGCAGGGCATTTGGGCGTTGCCAGGAAGGCGTTTTTATGTAGATTCCTCCTCTTTCAGCACTGCATTGTGGTGCAAGCAAAAGAAGCAAATCCTGTCTGGCTTCCTCTCCGGCCTTTATTCACCTCCCGTGTAGCTGTGAGTGTGTGAGCCTGCAGGGCCCCATGGAATTGCCTAGAAGTAGGCTGAATCGCTGCAAGGGCTGAACAGCAGTATCGGGCAGGCTCGGGCAACGTGCGGCCCGTTCGGGTTATCGCTTCTCGGCCTTTTGGCTAAGATCAAGTGTAGTATCTGTTCTTATCAGTTTAATATCTGATACGTCCCCTATCTGGGGACCATATATTAAATGGATTTTTAGAACAGGGAGATGGAAATAGAGCTTGCTCTGTCCACTCCACGCATTGACCTGGTATTGCAGTATTTCCAGGACCGGTGCACCCTTTCCTTATGTGTTGACTAAAAGCAGATTCCAAAAGTGTTTTTTGTCTTTGCTATTGTTTCTGTCTTTCTGAAGGGATCTCCCCTTTTAATCCCATTATTTCAACACCTGTTGGACAATGCATGAGTGATAATGAGCTCATTGATTAAATGCAATTAATGAATAGATTGCCACCTCTTGTTGTGTGTCGTCTGTGTTTCTGTGTTTCCGGCATTTCACATTGGAACACCTCATTCACCTTCCTTGTCTTCTCTCCGCCCTCCCTTTTAGGTAAGTTAAAGAGCTGCACCTGAGCCAGCCACTGATTGATTGATTGATTGATTGATTGATTGATTGATTGATTGATTGATTGATGCAGCACAACAGTCAAATAGTGGAGTGGAGTAGGGGAACAGCAAACAGCCAATAAAGCAGCCCGCCCGCTCGCCTGCCCGCCACAATGGACCTACCTGTGTACACTAGATGGATGTGATGGAATGTACTGTCGTCCCTACATTTCAAGAAGAAGTAAGAATTGCAGTTGCAACAAAGCCTTGCTTGCCTACAAAGAGAGCAGCAATTTGGATTTGTTACTATGTTACCTAGAAGAATAACAAACTGTGCAAGGATGGAGGTTGTAGGAGCAAGGAGAAGTTGTCTGTAAAGTTGGTGGATGCCTATTTTCCATTTTGCAGTCCCTTGTCTCCCTCTTGTGGCCTCCTGGAGGCAACTAGCTGTGCAAAAAAAAGACAGCCTGGCGGCCGGCTGTTGCAGTGTTGCCCTCTCAGGCAACACTGAGTGACTGACTGAGCCTCACCGTCTTATATAAAGTTCAGACGGAACTTTGCACGTGTCATAGTGGAGCCCTCAGGATTCCAGAGCCAGCTTTCTGACATCATAATGGGGCCTCAGAGATAAAAGCCTGGGCCCAGGCAGTGTTGGTCAGTGCTGCTCAGCAGGCAGCACTGGACTGGACTGGATTACAGCTGATACAAGGTGTGAAGGAACAAGGGGTGGCTGTGGGCATGCACTTGCTGCCGCTGCCAGTGTTTATCTGCATGGCAGCAGGGCATTTGGGCGTTGCCAGGAAGGCGTTTTTATGTAGATTCCTCCTCTTTCAGCACTGCATTGTGGTGCAAGCAAAAGAAGCAAATCCTGTCTGGCTTCCTCTCCGGCCTTTATTCACCTCCCGTGTAGCTGTGAGTGTGTGAGCCTGCAGGGCCCCATGGAATTGCCTAGAAGTAGGCTGAATCGCTGCAAGGGCTGAACAGCAGTATCGGGCAGGCTCGGGCAACGCGCGGCCCGTTCGGGTTATCGCTTCTCGGCCTTTTGGCTAAGATCAAGTGTAGTATCTGTTCTTATCAGTTTAATATCTGATACGTCCCCTATCTGGGGACCATATATTAAATGGATTTTTAGAACAGGGAGATGGAAATAGAGCTTGCTCTGTCCACTCCACGCATTGACCTGGTATTGCAGTATTTCCAGGACCGGTGCACCCTTTCCTTATGTGTTGACTAAAAGCAGATTCCAAAAGTGTTTTTTGTCTTTGCTATTGTTTCTGTCTTTCTGAAGGGATCTCCCCTTTTAATCCCATTATTTCAACACCTGTTGGACAATGCATGAGTGATAATGAGCTCATTGATTAAATGCAATTAATGAATAGATTGCCACCTCTTGTTGTGTGTCGTCTGTGTTTCTGTGTTTCCGGCATTTCACATTGGAACACCTCATTCACCTTCCTTGTCTTCTCTCCGCCCTCCCTTTTAGGTAAGTTAAAGAGCTGCACCTGAGCCAGCCACTGATTGATTGATTGATTGATTGATTGATTGATTGATTGATTGATTGATTGATTGATGCAGCACAACAGTCAAATAGTGGAGTGGAGTAGGGGAACAGCAAACAGCCAATAAAGCAGCCCGCCCGCTCGCCTGCCCGCCACAATGGACCTACCTGTGTACACTAGATGGATGTGATGGAATGTACTGTCGTCCCTACATTTCAAGAAGAAGTAAGAATTGCAGTTGCAACAAAGCCTTGCTTGCCTACAAAGAGAGCAGCAATTTGGATTTGTTACTATGTTACCTAGAAGAATAACAAACTGTGCAAGGATGGAGGTTGTAGGAGCAAGGAGAAGTTGTCTGTAAAGTTGGTGGATGCCTATTTTCCATTTTGCAGTCCCTTGTCTCCCTCTTGTGGCCTCCTGGAGGCAACTAGCTGTGCAAAAAAAAGACAGCCTAGCCTGGCGGCCGGCTGTTGCAGTGTTGCCCTCTCAGGCAACACTGAGTGACTGACTGAGCCTCACCGTCTTATATAAAGTTCAGACGGAACTTTGCACGTGTCATAGTGGAGCCCTCAGGATTCCAGAGCCAGCTTTCTGACATCATAATGGGGCCTCAGAGATAAAAGCCTGGGCCCAAGCAGTGTTGGTCAGTGCTGCTCAGCAGGCAGCACTGGACTGGACTGGATTACAGCTGATACAAGGTGTGAAGGAACAAGGGGTGGCTGTGGGCATGCACTTGCTGCCGCTGCCAGTGTTTATCTGCATGGCAGCAGGGCATTTGGGCGTTGCCAGGAAGGCGTTTTTATGTAGATTCCTCCTCTTTCAGCACTGCATTGTGGTGCAAGCAAAAGAAGCAAATCCTGTCTGGCTTCCTCTCCGGCCTTTATTCACCTCCCGTGTAGCTGTGAGTGTGTGAGCCTGCAGGGCCCCATGGAATTGCCTAGAAGTAGGCTGAATCGCTGCAAGGGCTGAACAGCAGTATCGGGCAGGCTCGGGCAACGCGCGGCCCGTTCGGGTTATCGCTTCTCGGCCTTTTGGCTAAGATCAAGTGTAGTATCTGTTCTTATCAGTTTAATATCTGATACGTCCCCTATCTGGGGACCATATATTAAATGGATTTTTAGAACAGGGAGATGGAAATAGAGCTTGCTCTGTCCACTCCACGCATTGACCTGGTATTGCAGTATTTCCAGGACCGGTGCACCCTTTCCTTATGTGTTGACTAAAAGCAGATTCCAAAAGTGTTTTTTGTCTTTGCTATTGTTTCTGTCTTTCTGAAGGGATCTCCCCTTTTAATCCCATTATTTCAACACCTGTTGGACAATGCATGAGTGATAATGAGCTCATTGATTAAATGCAATTAATGAATAGATTGCCACCTCTTGTTGTGTGTCGTCTGTGTTTCTGTGTTTCCGGCATTTCACATTGGAACACCTCATTCACCTTCCTTGTCTTCTCTCCGCCCTCCCTTTTAGGTAAGTTAAAGAGCTGCACCTGAGCCAGCCACTGATTGATTGATTGATTGATTGATTGATTGATTGATTGATTGATTGATGCAGCACAACAGTCAAATAGTGGAGTGGAGTAGGGGAACAGCAAACAGCCAATAAAGCAGCCCGCCCGCTCGCCTGCCCGCCACAATGGACCTACCTGTGTACACTAGATGGATGTGATGGAATGTACTGTCGTCCCTACATTTCAAGAAGAAGTAAGAATTGCAGTTGCAACAAAGCCTTGCTTGCCTACAAAGAGAGCAGCAATTTGGATTTGTTACTATGTTACCTAGAAGAATAACAAACTGCAAGGATGGAGGTTGTAGGAGCAAGGAGAAGTTGTCTGTAAAGTTGGTGGATGCCTATTTTCCATTTTGCAGTCCCTTGTCTCCCTCTTGTGGCCTCCTGGAGGCAACTAGCTGTGCAAAAAAAAGACAGCCTGGCGGCCGGCTGTTGCAGTGTTGCCCTCTCAGGCAACACTGAGTGACTGACTGAGCCTCACCGTCTTATATAAAGTTCAGACGGAACTTTGCACGTGTCATAGTGGAGCCCTCAGGATTCCAGAGCCAGCTTTCTGACATCATAATGGGGCCTCAGAGATAAAAGCCTGGGCCCAGGCAGTGTTGGTCAGTGCTGCTCAGCAGGCAGCACTGGACTGGACTGGATTACAGCTGATACAAGGTGTGAAGGAACAAGGGGTGGCTGTGGGCATGCACTTGCTGCCGCTGCCAGTGTTTATCTGCATGGCAGCAGGGCATTTGGGCGTTGCCAGGAAGGCGTTTTTTATGTAGATTCCTCCTCTTTCAGCACTGCATTGTGGTGCAAGCAAAAGAAGCAAATCCTGTCTGGCTTCCTCTCCGGCCTTTATTCACCTCCCGTGTAGCTGTGAGTGTGTGAGCCTGCAGGGCCCCATGGAATTGCCTAGAAGTAGGCTGAATCGCTGCAAGGGCTGAACAGCAGTATCGGGCAGGCTCGGGCAACGCGCGGCCCGTTCGGGTTATCGCTTCTCGGCCTTTTGGCTAAGATCAAGTGTAGTATCTGTTCTTATCAGTTTAATATCTGATACGTCCCCTATCTGGGGACCATATATTAAATGGATTTTTAGAACAGGGAGATGGAAATAGAGCTTGCTCTGTCCACTCCACGCATTGACCTGGTATTGCAGTATTTCCAGGACCGGTGCACCCTTTCCTTATGTGTTGACTAAAAGCAGATTCCAAAAGTGTTTTTTGTCTTTGCTATTGTTTCTGTCTTTCTGAAGGGATCTCCCCTTTTAATCCCATTATTTCAACACCTGTTGGACAATGCATGAGTGATAATGAGCTCATTGATTAAATGCAATTAATGAATAGATTGCCACCTCTTGTTGTGTGTCGTCTGTGTTTCTGTGTTTCCGGCATTTCACATTGGAACACCTCATTCACCTTCCTTGTCTTCTCTCCGCCCTCCCTTTTAGGTAAGTTAAAGAGCTGCACCTGAGCCAGCCACTGATTGATTGATTGATTGATTGATTGATTGATTGATTGATTGATTGATTGATTGATTGATTGATGCAGCACAACAGTCAAATAGTGGAGTGGAGTAGGGGAACAGCAAACAGCCAATAAAGCAGCCCGCCCGCTCGCCTGCCCGCCACAATGGACCTACCTGTGTACACTAGATGGATGTGATGGAATGTACTGTCGTCCCTACATTTCAAGAAGAAGTAAGAATTGCAGTTGCAACAAAGCCTTGCTTGCCTACAAAGAGAGCAGCAATTTGGATTTGTTACTATGTTACCTAGAAGAATAACAAACTGTGCAAGGATGGAGGTTGTAGGAGCAAGGAGAAGTTGTCTGTAAAGTTGGTGGATGCCTATTTTCCATTTTGCAGTCCCTTGTCTCCCTCTTGTGGCCCCCTGGAGGCAACTAGCTGTGCAAAAAAAAGACAGCCTGGCGGCCGGCTGTTGCAGTGTTGCCCTCTCAGGCAACACTGAGTGACTGACTGAGCCTCACCGTCTTATATAAAGTTCAGACGGAACTTTGCACGTGTCATAGTGGAGCCCTCAGGATTCCAGAGCCAGCTTTCTGACATCATAATGGGGCCTCAGAGATAAAAGCCTGGGCCCAGGCAGTGTTGGTCAGTGCTGCTCAGCAGGCAGCACTGGACTGGACTGGATTACAGCTGATACAAGGTGTGAAGGAACAAGGGGTGGCTGTGGGCATGCACTTGCTGCCGCTGCCAGTGTTTATCTGCATGGCAGCAGGGCATTTGGGCGTTGCCAGGAAGGCGTTTTTATGTAGATTCCTCCTCTTTCAGCACTGCATTGTGGTGCAAGCAAAAGAAGCAAATCCTGTCTGGCTTCCTCTCCGGCCTTTATTCACCTCCCGTGTAGCTGTGAGTGTGTGAGCCTGCAGGGCCCCATGGAATTGCCTAGAAGTAGGCTGAATCGCTGCAAGGGCTGAACAGCAGTATCGGGCAGGCTCGGGCAACGCGCGGCCCGTTCGGGTTATCGCTTCTCGGCCTTTTGGCTAAGATCAAGTGTAGTATCTGTTCTTATCAGTTTAATATCTGATACGTCCCCTATCTGGGGACCATATATTAAATGGATTTTTAGAACAGGGAGATGGAAATAGAGCTTGCTCTGTCCACTCCACGCATTGACCTGGTATTGCAGTATTTCCAGGACCGGTGCACCCTTTCCTTATGTGTTGACTAAAAGCAGATTCCAAAAGTGTTTTTTGTCTTTGCTATTGTTTCTGTCTTTCTGAAGGGATCTCCCCTTTTAATCCCATTATTTCAACACCTGTTGGACAATGCATGAGTGATAATGAGCTCATTGATTAAATGCAATTAATGAATAGATTGCCACCTCTTGTTGTGTGTCGTCTGTGTTTCTGTGTTTCCGGCATTTCACATTGGAACACCTCATTCACCTTCCTTGTCTTCTCTCCGCCCTCCCTTTTAGGTAAGTTAAAGAGCTGCACCTGAGCCAGCCACTGATTGATTGATTGATTGATTGATTGATTGATTGATTGATTGATTGATTGATTGATTGATTGATGCAGCACAACAGTCAAATAGTGGAGTGGAGTAGGGGAACAGCAAACAGCCAATAAAGCAGCCCGCCCGCTCGCCTGCCCGCCACAATGGACCTACCTGTGTACACTAGATGGATGTGATGGAATGTACTGTCGTCCCTACATTTCAAGAAGAAGTAAGAATTGCAGTTGCAACAAAGCCTTGCTTGCCTACAAAGAGAGCAGCAATTTGGATTTGTTACTATGTTACCTAGAAGAATAACAAACTGTGCAAGGATGGAGGTTGTAGGAGCAAGGAGAAGTTGTCTGTAAAGTTGGTGGATGCCTATTTTCCATTTTGCAGTCCCTTGTCTCCCTCTTGTGGCCTCCTGGAGGCAACTAGCTGTGCAAAAAAAAGACAGCCTGGCGGCCGGCTGTTGCAGTGTTGCCCTCTCAGGCAACACTGAGTGACTGACTGAGCCTCACCGTCTTATATAAAGTTCAGACGGAACTTTGCACGTGTCATAGTGGAGCCCTCAGGATTCCAGAGCCAGCTTTCTGACATCATAATGGGGCCTCAGAGATAAAAGCCTGGGCCCAGGCAGTGTTGGTCAGTGCTGCTCAGCAGGCAGCACTGGACTGGACTGGATTACAGCTGATACAAGGTGTGAAGGAACAAGGGGTGGCTGTGGGCATGCACTTGCTGCCGCTGCCAGTGTTTATCTGCATGGCAGCAGGGCATTTGGGCGTTGCCAGGAAGGCGTTTTTATGTAGATTCCTCCTCTTTCAGCACTGCATTGTGGTGCAAGCAAAAGAAGCAAATCCTGTCTGGCTTCCTCTCCGGCCTTTATTCACCTCCCGTGTAGCTGTGAGTGTGTGAGCCTGCAGGGCCCCATGGAATTGCCTAGAAGTAGGCTGAATCGCTGCAAGGGCTGAACAGCAGTATCGGGCAGGCTCGGGCAACGCGCGGCCCGTTCGGGTTATCGCTTCTCGGCCTTTTGGCTAAGATCAAGTGTAGTATCTGTTCTTATCAGTTTAATATCTGATACGTCCCCTATCTGGGGACCATATATTAAATGGATTTTTAGAACAGGGAGATGGAAATAGAGCTTGCTCTGTCCACTCCACGCATTGACCTGGTATTGCAGTATTTCCAGGACCGGTGCACCCTTTCCTTATGTGTTGACTAAAAGCAGATTCCAAAAGTGTTTTTTGTCTTTGCTATTGTTTCTGTCTTTCTGAAGGGATCTCCCCTTTTAATCCCATTATTTCAACACCTGTTGGACAATGCATGAGTGATAATGAGCTCATTGATTAAATGCAATTAATGAATAGATTGCCACCTCTTGTTGTGTGTCGTCTGTGTTTCTGTGTTTCCGGCATTTCACATTGGAACACCTCATTCACCTTCCTTGTCTTCTCTCCGCCCTCCCTTTTAGGTAAGTTAAAGAGCTGCACCTGAGCCAGCCACTGATTGATTGATTGATTGATTGATTGATTGATTGATTGATTGATTGATTGATGCAGCACAACAGTCAAATAGTGGAGTGGAGTAGGGGAACAGCAAACAGCCAATAAAGCAGCCCGCCCGCTCGCCTGCCCGCCACAATGGACCTACCTGTGTACACTAGATGGATGTGATGGAATGTACTGTCGTCCCTACATTTCAAGAAGAAGTAAGAATTGCAGTTGCAACAAAGCCTTGCTTGCCTACAAAGAGAGCAGCAATTTGGATTTGTTACTATGTTACCTAGAAGAATAACAAACTGTGCAAGGATGGAGGTTGTAGGAGCAAGGAGAAGTTGTCTGTAAAGTTGGTGGATGCCTATTTTCCATTTTGCAGTCCCTTGTCTCCCTCTTGTGGCCTCCTGGAGGCAACTAGCTGTGCAAAAAAAAGACAGCCTGGCGGCCGGCTGTTGCAGTGTTGCCCTCTCAGGCAACACTGAGTGACTGACTGAGCCTCACCGTCTTATATAAAGTTCAGACGGAACTTTGCACGTGTCATAGTGGAGCCCTCAGGATTCCAGAGCCAGCTTTCTGACATCATAATGGGGCCTCAGAGATAAAAGCCTGGGCCCAGGCAGTGTTGGTCAGTGCTGCTCAGCAGGCAGCACTGGACTGGACTGGATTACAGCTGATACAAGGTGTGAAGGAACAAGGGGTGGCTGTGGGCATGCACTTGCTGCCGCTGCCAGTGTTTATCTGCATGGCAGCAGGGCATTTGGGCGTTGCCAGGAAGGCGTTTTTATGTAGATTCCTCCTCTTTCAGCACTGCATTGTGGTGCAAGCAAAAGAAGCAAATCCTGTCTGGCTTCCTCTCCGGCCTTTATTCACCTCCCGTGTAGCTGTGAGTGTGTGAGCCTGCAGGGCCCCATGGAATTGCCTAGAAGTAGGCTGAATCGCTGCAAGGGCTGAACAGCAGTATCGGGCAGGCTCGGGCAACGCGCGGCCCGTTCGGGTTATCGCTTCTCGGCCTTTTGGCTAAGATCAAGTGTAGTAACTGTTCTTATCAGTTTAATATCTGATACGTCCCCTATCTGGGGACCATATATTAAATGGATTTTTAGAACAGGGAGATGGAAATAGAGCTTGCTCTGTCCACTCCACGCATTGACCTGGTATTGCAGTATTTCCAGGACCGGTGCACCCTTTCCTTATGTGTTGACTAAAAGCAGATTCCAAAAGTGTTTTTTGTCTTTGCTATTGTTTCTGTCTTTCTGAAGGGATCTCCCCTTTTAATCCCATTATTTCAACACCTGTTGGACAATGCATGAGTGATAATGAGCTCATTGATTAAATGCAATTAATGAATAGATTGCCACCTCTTGTTGTGTGTCGTCTGTGTTTCTGTGTTTCCGGCATTTCACATTGGAACACCTCATTCACCTTCCTTGTCTTCTCTCCGCCCTCCCTTTTAGGTAAGTTAAAGAGCTGCACCTGAGCCAGCCACTGATTGATTGATTGATTGATTGATTGATTGATTGATTGATTGATTGATTGATTGATTGATTGATTGATGCAGCACAACAGTCAAATAGTGGAGTGGAGTAGGGGAACAGCAAACAGCCAATAAAGCAGCCCGCCCGCTCGCCTGCCCGCCACAATGGACCTACCTGTGTACACTAGATGGATGTGATGGAATGTACTGTCGTCCCTACATTTCAAGAAGAAGTAAGAATTGCAGTTGCAACAAAGCCTTGCTTGCCTACAAAGAGAGCAGCAATTTGGATTTGTTACTATGTTACCTAGAAGAATAACAAACTGTGCAAGGATGGAGGTTGTAGGAGCAAGGAGAAGTTGTCTGTAAAGTTGGTGGATGCCTATTTTCCATTTTGCAGTCCCTTGTCTCCCTCTTGTGGCCTCCTGGAGGCAACTAGCTGTGCAAAAAAAAGACAGCCTGGCGGCCGGCTGTTGCAGTGTTGCCCTCTCAGGCAACACTGAGTGACTGACTGAGCCTCACCGTCTTATATAAAGTTCAGACGGAACTTTGCACGTGTCATAGTGGAGCCCTCAGGATTCCAGAGCCAGCTTTCTGACATCATAATGGGGCCTCAGAGATAAAAGCCTGGGCCCAGGCAGTGTTGGTCAGTGCTGCTCAGCAGGCAGCACTGGACTGGACTGGATTACAGCTGATACAAGGTGTGAAGGAACAAGGGGTGGCTGTGGGCATGCACTTGCTGCCGCTGCCAGTGTTTATCTGCATGGCAGCAGGGCATTTGGGCGTTGCCAGGAAGGCGTTTTTATGTAGATTCCTCCTCTTTCAGCACTGCATTGTGGTGCAAGCAAAAGAAGCAAATCCTGTCTGGCTTCCTCTCCGGCCTTTATTCACCTCCCGTGTAGCTGTGAGTGTGTGAGCCTGCAGGGCCCCATGGAATTGCCTAGAAGTAGGCTGAATCGCTGCAAGGGCTGAACAGCAGTATCGGGCAGGCTCGGGCAACGCGCGGCCCGTTCGGGTTATCGCTTCTCGGCCTTTTGGCTAAGATCAAGTGTAGTAACTGTTCTTATCAGTTTAATATCTGATACGTCCCCTATCTGGGGACCATATATTAAATGGATTTTTAGAACAGGGAGATGGAAATAGAGCTTGCTCTGTCCACTCCACGCATTGACCTGGTATTGCAGTATTTCCAGGACCGGTGCACCCTTTCCTTATGTGTTGACTAAAAGCAGATTCCAAAAGTGTTTTTTGTCTTTGCTATTGTTTCTGTCTTTCTGAAGGGATCTCCCCTTTTAATCCCATTATTTCAACACCTGTTGGACAATGCATGAGTGATAATGAGCTCATTGATTAAATGCAATTAATGAATAGATTGCCACCTCTTGTTGTGTGTCGTCTGTGTTTCTGTGTTTCCGGCATTTCACATTGGAACACCTCATTCACCTTCCTTGTCTTCTCTCCGCCCTCCCTTTTAGGTAAGTTAAAGAGCTGCACCTGAGCCAGCCACTGATTGATTGATTGATTGATTGATTGATTGATTGATTGATTGATTGATTGATTGATTGATTGATTGATTGATGCAGCACAACAGTCAAATAGTGGAGTGGAGTAGGGGAACAGCAAACAGCCAATAAAGCAGCCCGCCCGCTCGCCTGCCCGCCACAATGGACCTACCTGTGTACACTAGATGGATGTGATGGAATGTACTGTCGTCCCTACATTTCAAGAAGAAGTAAGAATTGCAGTTGCAACAAAGCCTTGCTTGCCTACAAAGAGAGCAGCAATTTGGATTTGTTACTATGTTACCTAGAAGAATAACAAACTGTGCAAGGATGGAGGTTGTAGGAGCAAGGAGAAGTTGTCTGTAAAGTTGGTGGATGCCTATTTTCCATTTTGCAGTCCCTTGTCTCCCTCTTGTGGCCTCCTGGAGGCAACTAGCTGTGCAAAAAAAAGACAGCCTGGCGGCCGGCTGTTGCAGTGTTGCCCTCTCAGGCAACACTGAGTGACTGACTGAGCCTCACCGTCTTATATAAAGTTCAGACGGAACTTTGCACGTGTCATAGTGGAGCCCTCAGGATTCCAGAGCCAGCTTTCTGACATCATAATGGGGCCTCAGAGATAAAAGCCTGGGCCCAGGCAGTGTTGGTCAGTGCTGCTCAGCAGGCAGCACTGGACTGGACTGGATTACAGCTGATACAAGGTGTGAAGGAACAAGGGGTGGCTGTGGGCATGCACTTGCTGCCGCTGCCAGTGTTTATCTGCATGGCAGCAGGGCATTTGGGCGTTGCCAGGAAGGCGTTTTTATGTAGATTCCTCCTCTTTCAGCACTGCATTGTGGTGCAAGCAAAAGAAGCAAATCCTGTCTGGCTTCCTCTCCGGCCTTTATTCACCTCCCGTGTAGCTGTGAGTGTGTGAGCCTGCAGGGCCCCATGGAATTGCCTAGAAGTAGGCTGAATCGCTGCAAGGGCTGAACAGCAGTATCGGGCAGGCTCGGGCAACGCGCGGCCCGTTCGGGTTATCGCTTCTCGGCCTTTTGGCTAAGATCAAGTGTAGTATCTGTTCTTATCAGTTTAATATCTGATACGTCCCCTATCTGGGGACCATATATTAAATGGATTTTTAGAACAGGGAGATGGAAATAGAGCTTGCTCTGTCCACTCCACGCATTGACCTGGTATTGCAGTATTTCCAGGACCGGTGCACCCTTTCCTTATGTGTTGACTAAAAGCAGATTCCAAAAGTGTTTTTTGTCTTTGCTATTGTTTCTGTCTTTCTGAAGGGATCTCCCCTTTTAATCCCATTATTTCAACACCTGTTGGACAATGCATGAGTGATAATGAGCTCATTGATTAAATGCAATTAATGAATAGATTGCCACCTCTTGTTGTGTGTCGTCTGTGTTTCTGTGTTTCCGGCATTTCACATTGGAACACCTCATTCACCTTCCTTGTCTTCTCTCCGCCCTCCCTTTTAGGTAAGTTAAAGAGCTGCACCTGAGCCAGCCACTGATTGATTGATTGATTGATTGATTGATTGATTGATTGATTGATGCAGCACAACAGTCAAATAGTGGAGTGGAGTAGGGGAACAGCAAACAGCCAATAAAGCAGCCCGCCCGCTCGCCTGCCCGCCACAATGGACCTACCTGTGTACACTAGATGGATGTGATGGAATGTACTGTCGTCCCTACATTTCAAGAAGAAGTAAGAATTGCAGTTGCAACAAAGCCTTGCTTGCCTACAAAGAGAGCAGCAATTTGGATTTGTTACTATGTTACCTAGAAGAATAACAAACTGTGCAAGGATGGAGGTTGTAGGAGCAAGGAGAAGTTGTCTGTAAAGTTGGTGGATGCCTATTTTCCATTTTGCAGTCCCTTGTCTCCCTCTTGTGGCCTCCTGGAGGCAACTAGCTGTGCAAAAAAAAGACAGCCTGGCGGCCGGCTGTTGCAGTGTTGCCCTCTCAGGCAACACTGAGTGACTGACTGAGCCTCACCGTCTTATATAAAGTTCAGACGGAACTTTGCACGTGTCATAGTGGAGCCCTCAGGATTCCAGAGCCAGCTTTCTGACATCATAATGGGGCCTCAGAGATAAAAGCCTGGGCCCAGGCAGTGTTGGTCAGTGCTGCTCAGCAGGCAGCACTGGACTGGACTGGATTACAGCTGATACAAGGTGTGAAGGAACAAGGGGTGGCTGTGGGCATGCACTTGCTGCCGCTGCCAGTGTTTATCTGCATGGCAGCAGGGCATTTGGGCGTTGCCAGGAAGGCGTTTTTATGTAGATTCCTCCTCTTTCAGCACTGCATTGTGGTGCAAGCAAAAGAAGCAAATCCTGTCTGGCTTCCTCTCCGGCCTTTATTCACCTCCCGTGTAGCTGTGAGTGTGTGAGCCTGCAGGGCCCCATGGAATTGCCTAGAAGTAGGCTGAATCGCTGCAAGGGCTGAACAGCAGTATCGGGCAGGCTCGGGCAACGCGCGGCCCGTTCGGGTTATCGCTTCTCGGCCTTTTGGCTAAGATCAAGTGTAGTATCTGTTCTTATCAGTTTAATATCTGATACGTCCCCTATCTGGGGACCATATATTAAATGGATTTTTAGAACAGGGAGATGGAAATAGAGCTTGCTCTGTCCACTCCACGCATTGACCTGGTATTGCAGTATTTCCAGGACCGGTGCACCCTTTCCTTATGTGTTGACTAAAAGCAGATTCCAAAAGTGTTTTTTGTCTTTGCTATTGTTTCTGTCTTTCTGAAGGGATCTCCCCTTTTAATCCCATTATTTCAACACCTGTTGGACAATGCATGAGTGATAATGAGCTCATTGATTAAATGCAATTAATGAATAGATTGCCACCTCTTGTTGTGTGTCGTCTGTGTTTCTGTGTTTCCGGCATTTCACATTGGAACACCTCATTCACCTTCCTTGTCTTCTCTCCGCCCTCCCTTTTAGGTAAGTTAAAGAGCTGCACCTGAGCCAGCCACTGATTGATTGATTGATTGATTGATTGATTGATTGATTGATTGATTGATTGATTGATTGATTGATTGATGCAGCACAACAGTCAAATAGTGGAGTGGAGTAGGGGAACAGCAAACAGCCAATAAAGCAGCCCGCCCGCTCGCCTGCCCGCCACAATGGACCTACCTGTGTACACTAGATGGATGTGATGGAATGTACTGTCGTCCCTACATTTCAAGAAGAAGTAAGAATTGCAGTTGCAACAAAGCCTTGCTTGCCTACAAAGAGAGCAGCAATTTGGATTTGTTACTATGTTACCTAGAAGAATAACAAACTGTGCAAGGATGGAGGTTGTAGGAGCAAGGAGAAGTTGTCTGTAAAGTTGGTGGATGCCTATTTTCCATTTTGCAGTCCCTTGTCTCCCTCTTGTGGCCTCCTGGAGGCAACTAGCTGTGCAAAAAAAAGACAGCCTGGCGGCCGGCTGTTGCAGTGTTGCCCTCTCAGGCAACACTGAGTGACTGACTGAGCCTCACCGTCTTATATAAAGTTCAGACGCAACTTTGCACGTGTCATAGTGGAGCCCTCAGGATTCCAGAGCCAGCTTTCTGACATCATAATGGGGCCTCAGAGATAAAAGCCTGGGCCCAGGCAGTGTTGGTCAGTGCTGCTCAGCAGGCAGCACTGGACTGGACTGGATTACAGCTGATACAAGGTGTGAAGGAACAAGGGGTGGCTGTGGGCATGCACTTGCTGCCGCTGCCAGTGTTTATCTGCATGGCAGCAGGGCATTTGGGCGTTGCCAGGAAGGCGTTTTTATGTAGATTCCTCCTCTTTCAGCACTGCATTGTGGTGCAAGCAAAAGAAGCAAATCCTGTCTGGCTTCCTCTCCGGCCTTTATTCACCTCCCGTGTAGCTGTGAGTGTGTGAGCCTGCAGGGCCCCATGGAATTGCCTAGAAGTAGGCTGAATCGCTGCAAGGGCTGAACAGCAGTATCGGGCAGGCTCTGGCAACGCGCGGCCCGTTCGGGTTATCGCTTCTCGGCCTTTTGGCTAAGATCAAGTGTAGTATCTGTTCTTATCAGTTTAATATCTGATACGTCCCCTATCTGGGGACCATATATTAAATGGATTTTTAGAACAGGGAGATGGAAATAGAGCTTGCTCTGTCCACTCCACGCATTGACCTGGTATTGCAGTATTTCCAGGACCGGTGCACCCTTTCCTTATGTGTTGACTAAAAGCAGATTCCAAAAGTGTTTTTTGTCTTTGCTATTGTTTCTGTCTTTCTGAAGGGATCTCCCCTTTTAATCCCATTATTTCAACACCTGTTGGACAATGCATGAGTGATAATGAGCTCATTGATTAAATGCAATTAATGAATAGATTGCCACCTCTTGTTGTGTGTCGTCTGTGTTTCTGTGTTTCCGGCATTTCACATTGGAACACCTCATTCACCTTCCTTGTCTTCTCTCCGCCCTCCCTTTTAGGTAAGTTAAAGAGCTGCACCTGAGCCAGCCACTGATTGATTGATTGATTGATTGATTGATTGATTGATTGATTGATTGATGCAGCACAACAGTCAAATAGTGGAGTGGAGTAGGGGAACAGCAAACAGCCAATAAAGCAGCCCGCCCGCTCGCCTGCCCGCCACAATGGACCTACCTGTGTACACTAGATGGATGTGATGGAATGTACTGTCGTCCCTACATTTCAAGAAGAAGTAAGAATTGCAGTTGCAACAAAGCCTTGCTTGCCTACAAAGAGAGCAGCAATTTGGATTTGTTACTATGTTACCTAGAAGAATAACAAACTGTGCAAGGATGGAGGTTGTAGGAGCAAGGAGAAGTTGTCTGTAAAGTTGGTGGATGCCTATTTTCCATTTTGCAGTCCCTTGTCTCCCTCTTGTGGCCTCCTGGAGGCAACTAGCTGTGCAAAAAAAAGACAGCCTGGCGGCCGGCTGTTGCAGTGTTGCCCTCTCAGGCAACACTGAGTGACTGACTGAGCCTCACCGTCTTATATAAAGTTCAGACGGAACTTTGCACGTGTCATAGTGGAGCCCTCAGGATTCCAGAGCCAGCTTTCTGACATCATAATGGGGCCTCAGAGATAAAAGCCTGGGCCCAGGCAGTGTTGGTCAGTGCTGCTCAGCAGGCAGCACTGGACTGGACTGGATTACAGCTGATACAAGGTGTGAAGGAACAAGGGGTGGCTGTGGGCATGCACTTGCTGCCGCTGCCAGTGTTTATCTGCATGGCAGCAGGGCATTTGGGCGTTGCCAGGAAGGCGTTTCTATGTAGATTCCTCCTCTTTCAGCACTGCATTGTGGTGCAAGCAAAAGAAGCAAATCCTGTCTGGCTTCCTCTCCGGCCTTTATTCACCTCCCGTGTAGCTGTGAGTGTGTGAGCCTGCAGGGCCCCATGGAATTGCCTAGAAGTAGGCTGAATCGCTGCAAGGGCTGAACAGCAGTATCGGGCAGGCTCGGTCAACGCGCGGCCCGTTCGGGTTATCGCTTCTCGGCCTTTTGGCTAAGATCAAGTGTAGTATCTGTTCTTATCAGTTTAATATCTGATACGTCCCCTATCTGGGGACCATATATTAAATGGATTTTTAGAACAGGGAGATGGAAATAGAGCTTGCTCTGTCCACTCCACGCATTGACCTGGTATTGCAGTATTTCCAGGACCGGTGCACCCTTTCCTTATGTGTTGACTAAAAGCAGATTCCAAAAGTGTTTTTTGTCTTTGCTATTGTTTCTGTCTTTCTGAAGGGATCTCCCCTTTTAATCCCATTATTTCAACACCTGTTGGACAATGCATGAGTGATAATGAGCTCATTGATTAAATGCAATTAATGAATAGATTGCCACCTCTTGTTGTGTGTCGTCTGTGTTTCTGTGTTTCCGGCATTTCACATTGGAACACCTCATTCACCTTCCTTGTCTTCTCTCCGCCCTCCCTTTTAGGTAAGTTAAAGAGCTGCACCTGAGCCAGCCACTGATTGATTGATTGATTGATTGATTGATTGATTGATGCAGCACAACAGTCAAATAGTGGAGTGGAGTAGGGGAACAGCAAACAGCCAATAAAGCAGCCCGCCCGCTCGCCTGCCCGCCACAATGGACCTACCTGTGTACACTAGATGGATGTGATGGAATGTACTGTCGTCCCTACATTTCAAGAAGAAGTAAGAATTGCAGTTGCAACAAAGCCTTGCTTGCCTACAAAGAGAGCAGCAATTTGGATTTGTTACTATGTTACCTAGAAGAATAACAAACTGTGCAAGGATGGAGGTTGTAGGAGCAAGGAGAAGTTGTCTGTAAAGTTGGTGGATGCCTATTTTCCATTTTGCAGTCCCTTGTCTCCCTCTTGTGGCCTCCTGGAGGCAACTAGCTGTGCAAAAAAAAGACAGCCTGGCGGCCGGCTGTTGCAGTGTTGCCCTCTCAGGCAACACTGAGTGACTGACTGAGCCTCACCGTCTTATATAAAGTTCAGACGGAACTTTGCACGTGTCATAGTGGAGCCCTCAGGATTCCAGAGCCAGCTTTCTGACATCATAATGGGGCCTCAGAGATAAAAGCCTGGGCCCAGGCAGTGTTGGTCAGTGCTGCTCAGCAGGCAGCACTGGACTGGACTGGATTACAGCTGATACAAGGTGTGAAGGAACAAGGGGTGGCTGTGGGCATGCACTTGCTGCCGCTGCCAGTGTTTATCTGCATGGCAGCAGGGCATTTGGGCGTTGCCAGGAAGGCGTTTTTATGTAGATTCCTCCTCTTTCAGCACTGCATTGTGGTGCAAGCAAAAGAAGCAAATCCTGTCTGGCTTCCTCTCCGGCCTTTATTCACCTCCCGTGTAGCTGTGAGTGTGTGAGCCTGCAGGGCCCCATGGAATTGCCTAGAAGTAGGCTGAATCGCTGCAAGGGCTGAACAGCAGTATCGGGCAGGCTCGGGCAACGCGCGGCCCGTTCGGGTTATCGCTTCTCGGCCTTTTGGCTAAGATCAAGTGTAGTATCTGTTCTTATCAGTTTAATATCTGATACGTCCCCTATCTGGGGACCATATATTAAATGGATTTTTAGAACAGGGAGATGGAAATAGAGCTTGCTCTGTCCACTCCACGCATTGACCTGGTATTGCAGTATTTCCAGGACCGGTGCACCCTTTCCTTATGTGTTGACTAAAAGCAGATTCCAAAAGTGTTTTTTGTCTTTGCTATTGTTTCTGTCTTTCTGAAGGGATCTCCCCTTTTAATCCCATTATTTCAACACCTGTTGGACAATGCATGAGTGATAATGAGCTCATTGATTAAATGCAATTAATGAATAGATTGCCACCTCTTGTTGTGTGTCGTCTGTGTTTCTGTGTTTCCGGCATTTCACATTGGAACACCTCATTCACCTTCCTTGTCTTCTCTCCGCCCTCCCTTTTAGGTAAGTTAAAGAGCTGCACCTGAGCCAGCCACTGATTGATTGATTGATTGATTGATTGATTGATGCAGCACAACAGTCAAATAGTGGAGTGGAGTAGGGGAACAGCAAACAGCCAATAAAGCAGCCCGCCCGCTCGCCTGCCCGCCACAATGGACCTACCTGTGTACACTAGATGGATGTGATGGAATGTACTGTCGTCCCTACATTTCAAGAAGAAGTAAGAATTGCAGTTGCAACAAAGCCTTGCTTGCCTACAAAGAGAGCAGCAATTTGGATTTGTTACTATGTTACCTAGAAGAATAACAAACTGTGCAAGGATGGAGGTTGTAGGAGCAAGGAGAAGTTGTCTGTAAAGTTGGTGGATGCCTATTTTCCATTTTGCAGTCCCTTGTCTCCCTCTTGTGGCCTCCTGGAGGCAACTAGCTGTGCAAAAAAAAGACAGCCTGGCGGCCGGCTGTTGCAGTGTTGCCCTCTCAGGCAACACTGAGTGACTGACTGAGCCTCACCGTCTTATATAAAGTTCAGACGGAACTTTGCACGTGTCATAGTGGAGCCCTCAGGATTCCAGAGCCAGCTTTCTGACATCATAATGGGGCCTCAGAGATAAAAGCCTGGGCCCAGGCAGTGTTGGTCAGTGCTGCTCAGCAGGCAGCACTGGACTGGACTGGATTACAGCTGATACAAGGTGTGAAGGAACAAGGGGTGGCTGTGGGCATGCACTTGCTGCCGCTGCCAGTGTTTATCTGCATGGCAGCAGGGCATTTGGGCGTTGCCAGGAAGGCGTTTTTATGTAGATTCCTCCTCTTTCAGCACTGCATTGTGGTGCAAGCAAAAGAAGCAAATCCTGTCTGGCTTCCTCTCCGGCCTTTATTCACCTCCCGTGTAGCTGTGAGTGTGTGAGCCTGCAGGGCCCCATGGAATTGCCTAGAAGTAGGCTGAATCGCTGCAAGGGCTGAACAGCAGTATCGGGCAGGCTCGGGCAACGCGCGGCCCGTTCGGGTTATCGCTTCTCGGCCTTTTGGCTAAGATCAAGTGTAGTATCTGTTCTTATCAGTTTAATATCTGATACGTCCCCTATCTGGGGACCATATATTAAATGGATTTTTAGAACTGGGGACCATATATTAAATGGATTTTTAGAACAGGGAGATGGAAATAGAGCTTGCTCTGTCCACTCCACGCATTGACCTGGTATTGCAGTATTTCCAGGACCGGTGCACCCTTTCCTTATGTGTTGACTAAAAGCAGATTCCAAAAGTGTTTTTTGTCTTTGCTATTGTTTCTGTCTTTCTGAAGGGATCTCCCCTTTTAATCCCATTATTTCAACACCTGTTGGACAATGCATGAGTGATAATGAGCTCATTGATTAAATGCAATTAATGAATAGATTGCCACCTCTTGTTGTGTGTCGTCTGTGTTTCTGTGTTTCCGGCATTTCACATTGGAACACCTCATTCACCTTCCTTGTCTTCTCTCCGCCCTCCCTTTTAGGTAAGTTAAAGAGCTGCACCTGAGCCAGCCACTGATTGATTGATTGATTGATTGATTGATTGATTGATTGATTGATTGATTGATTGATGCAGCACAACAGTCAAATAGTGGAGTGGAGTAGGGGAACAGCAAACAGCCAATAAAGCAGCCCGCCCGCTCGCCTGCCCGCCACAATGGACCTACCTGTGTACACTAGATGGATGTGATGGAATGTACTGTCGTCCCTACATTTCAAGAAGAAGTAAGAATTGCAGTTGCAACAAAGCCTTGCTTGCCTACAAAGAGAGCAGCAATTTGGATTTGTTACTATGTTACCTAGAAGAATAACAAACTGTGCAAGGATGGAGGTTGTAGGAGCAAGGAGAAGTTGTCTGTAAAGTTGGTGGATGCCTATTTTCCATTTTGCAGTCCCTTGTCTCCCTCTTGTGGCCTCCTGGAGGCAACTAGCTGTGCAAAAAAAAGACAGCCTGGCGGCCGGCTGTTGCAGTGTTGCCCTCTCAGGCAACACTGAGTGACTGACTGAGCCTCACCGTCTTATATAAAGTTCAGACGGAACTTTGCACGTGTCATAGTGGAGCCCTCAGGATTCCAGAGCCAGCTTTCTGACATCATAATGGGGCCTCAGAGATAAAAGCCTGGGCCCAGGCAGTGTTGGTCAGTGCTGCTCAGCAGGCAGCACTGGACTGGACTGGATTACAGCTGATACAAGGTGTGAAGGAACAAGGGGTGGCTGTGGGCATGCACTTGCTGCCGCTGCCAGTGTTTATCTGCATGGCAGCAGGGCATTTGGGCGTTGCCAGGAAGGCGTTTTTATGTAGATTCCTCCTCTTTCAGCACTGCATTGTGGTGCAAGCAAAAGAAGCAAATCCTGTCTGGCTTCCTCTCCGGCCTTTATTCACCTCCCATGTAGCTGTGAGTGTGTGAGCCTGCAGGGCCCCATGGAATTGCCTAGAAGTAGGCTGAATCGCTGCAAGGGCTGAACAGCAGTATCGGGCAGGCTCGGGCAACGCGCGGCCCGTTCGGGTTATCGCTTCTCGGCCTTTTGGCTAAGATCAAGTGTAGTATCTGTTCTTATCAGTTTAATATCTGATACGTCCCCTATCTGGGGACCATATATTAAATGGATTTTTAGAACAGGGAGATGGAAATAGAGCTTGCTCTGTCCACTCCACGCATTGACCTGGTATTGCAGTATTTCCAGGACCGGTGCACCCTTTCCTTATGTGTTGACTAAAAGCAGATTCCAAAAGTGTTTTTTGTCTTTGCTATTGTTTCTGTCTTTCTGAAGGGATCTCCCCTTTTAATCCCATTATTTCAACACCTGTTGGACAATGCATGAGTGATAATGAGCTCATTGATTAAATGCAATTAATGAAT